>NC_136809.1:35324152-35326652 GCF_951216825.1 Electrona antarctica | reverse complement strand
ACGCTATGTATATAGCCAATATATATAGACTTGTATGGTACATTAGAGCATGCACACGTGTGCAGAATCCACATCCACTCACAACATACAAGACCACTTCCTGTTGGATGAGTTATAACCTGTCCACAATAGCTCCCATAATAGTTTCCCTGAATCTCTGCGCTGACCCCATATTATGTGCCTTCAGTTTGTGCGTGGGTGTGTGTGAGTCAACATGTCCTCTGGTTTCATTCATAGCAAATGGTCAGCAAACTAGACGGGACATAAAGGATGTTTAAAAGTGAAGCAGGCAGTTGTTTGTAACCATTTGGCTGTGAGATGTCTTGCTCAGAACAATGTTCCAGAGCGGCCACCTGCTCATGTTGCTGTCTTGTCCGTCTAATGGTAGGAGGCCTAGGGTTGGGGTCCTTAACGGTTCCCTTTAACATCATCAACGATTACTATATATTCCTATACAGTATATAGTCTAACAGTTAGACGATTGGGTTACTCGAGGCGGTTCCAAATGGACCCTTAAAAGGTCTGTAACTCCCATTTGTACACTCTGAGTTATGGTAGTCCTTGAAATTAAAATGTTAGAGACCCCTGGTATTGTACTTGCACAGCAGATGTGAAGTCCACATACTAGCTCTGACTTACTTACTTACTTAGTCCTCTTGCACTTCAGGGCGCGTAGAGCCAACCATAGCAACCAGGTCTCTCCATCTGGGTCTGTTGTGGGCAAGATGTTGTGCTTGTGCCATAGACATGCTTTAAGGTCCTGGGCTATTACATCCAGCTAGCGGGGGCGGGGGGCGCCTCTAGGTCGTCTCCAACCAAAGCTGTCAGACTAGCTCTAGAAAGACAGTGGGACAAAAAACGGTTCTGGAAACGGTTTCCAAATGTGATATAAAACCATTCTGGTTCCTCAATGTTGGATCTGGTTCCTCCGGTTCCAGATCCCAACCCTACAGGCCAGGCAGGGAGTAAAGTATTCTTGTGGTGTTTCATCATACATGACCAAAGAAAGACCTGCAAAACACTGAAAGGATGGGTTTTACAGACAGGCATTACAGGGATACACTGACAAAAAAAGAAATTGTGACAGATAGACAACTCTTTAATCCAGGGGTCTTCAATGTTGTTTGACCGTTCAGCTGAGAGAGAAAAGAAGCAAGGACCCCCAGTCCCCCAATGCATAGAATTGTGTTGTGTACATTTGTTTGTCTGTTTATTTACACATTAAAGCAGCACTATGTAAACTATGTAACGTTCCTCGTCTAAGCCGGATTTGAACCCGGTTTCCCGCTGTAACGTAACAAGAAATGGGCCCCACCATGGGCACGGAGATGATGACGCGGAGGAGAACACGCACAGCGTCCCCTGCAGCAAGAATCGAACCCTGGACCTTTGAGCTGAAGTGCTGAAATTCTTATACCATTTAGCTACTGTAATAGAGCATTAGAACATTTTATGTATTAACCAAAAGTTACAGTGAGGCTTTACGTTTGGTATTATGTTAGATGGTTCATTTTTAGACATTGAAGGTATTTTGGAGAAATAAATAAGAAAGAAATAAGTTCCTCTCACACAAACATTTGGCGGCCCCCCCTAATGATGATGACCCACTATAGGGGTCCCGGACCCCTGATGAAGACCCCATTCTTTATTTTATATATGAACTGTATGATCACAAACTACAGAATAAGAATGCCCTTCACAAATAGGATGGCAGACACAAAGAATCGTTCCCATCAACCTTCATGGCCCAATTGTATTTTGAAATTACACAACCATCCACTCAGTAATCAACCTAGGCCTTCACTTCTAGCCTATAAAGCGTCGCAGTCCCGCCCCCTTTCAGAACGACAGGAAATAATTCCCCATTCATTTTCCCCATAGACATTTCAAAAAGTATTTATTTAACAGAAGTTTACGCCGCGGACAAAGCCAACTCTTGTTGTGACAAAACATGACAATAAACACAATGTTTTGGGCCGATCAAATAATTAGTAAGAAAAAAAAACAACAAAAAGTGTTGTACTCTGCCTTTTGTTTCTTCTTACTAATTATTTGATCTGCCCAAAACATTGTGTTTATTGTCATGATTTGTCACAACAAGAGTTGGCTTTGTCCGCGGCGTAAAATCAAAATACTTTTTGAAAAGTCTATTTCCTGGGCCCTCGTCGGGGGCGGGACTGCGACACTCTATAACTCTATCTGTAATTAACCTCCACCTGCAGGGGTAAAGTTCCTGGCCAACAACACCATGGTGAGACTGGGGTTCGGTTCCTCTGTGGCGCCTCTGGCTTGGCTGGCTGCACCAGCAGACACAATAGGCTGTGTTCACGGGTGAGAAGCCACCTCACTGTTAAGGCTTGGCGATGAGACACGTGGTTGTCTACACCCTCCCCAAGACCAACAAGCTGGGCTTGGCAGCGACAGGGGCCATTACACAAAGGGGAAATTGGCCAGACTAAATTGGACAACAAACCGATACGACTACTTCTCTAATGGGCCA
>NC_136809.1:35241652-35319152 GCF_951216825.1 Electrona antarctica | reverse complement strand
CACACACACACACACAAACACCTGCACCTGAGAGAGGAGGTGGAAATGCTGCTGAGAGGCAGCAGAGATCAAGTGAGACAGGTCCATCCACTCTGTTGACACAAGAGGACATTTCATTTTGATTGAGGAGCAAAGAAGAACTGAACACAATTACTGAGTGAGAGGTTTTTGTCTAAAACCAGTGGTTCCCGATACAAGCTCATATACTTGTTCGGCTATTTTCACAACATTCATCTTGTGGAACCGAGTCAAACAAAATGTATTATGCATCTTGTCAGGGTGCACCCCAATTCAAATATGATTAGTTCGGGGGTTCGTGGCCTGAATGGTTTTGGAATTGGGAACCCTTGGCCTAAACTGCAAAGTCGCAGGTGAAGGACTTCATTCCGCAATGTATAATTTTTTCTAGGCTGTCTTCTCCCACTCTGTTGAATACTTTGAGACTTTTGCACCGACGGAAATGAAAGCCTGCATGGGTACCGAGGCTACAGTCTAGATCTAGAAGATGAGACTGCAGGGAAATAGAGGCTTCAGCAGTATGCATGCAGGCAGCATACAGCACACAGATGTTCTCTAGATATCCATTTTGAACATTCCATCATCAAAAAATATGATGACCCACCAGCCACCACCCACCCTGTATAAATTCCAGTGAAGCGCATAACAAATCGTTTGGTGTTTTTGAATTAAACAATATAAAGCATGTTGTAATAAAAAGTCCATTGCATTCAAGGCTCTGACCTGGAATTTGCAGTGTTACAGGTTAAGACAATTAATGTGTCTCATTATGACTATAGTGATAACTATACCTATTTCTTTCAGATGATCCATAATAATATGGTGCAAAGAATGTTAGGGGTGGGGCCTATGGGGGGGTCTCTTCATTCCAAAAGACTAGCAGATGTTTTATAAACATGTAATCTATACAATTCAATTCACATTTACTGAAAACATTTGGGGGCTCAACTTGAATTCAACTGATGAAAATAGGACTATTGAAAACTAGACTTTGAACTATGAACTTGAGTTGTGAGTATAGTAGGCCTTACACAGAAATTACTATAATTGGTATTTACAGGTGGAAACAATTGACGCTTATTAAGTTATGAAATGAAATGAAATGAAATGATTACTATATTTACCCAGGGTATCTGGGCTAAGCTCAAGAACTTGTTTCCAGCCAGGCCCTGCTCATAGAACACATTTCATCGTAGTGGTTCAATGCCTTGTTCAAGGGCACTTCAGCGGTGGTAATTTTAACGTGTCGGACCGCTGATTCGAACTGGCGACCTTCCGGTATCAAGACCGCTCCGCAATCCGTTCGGCCACCGCAGCCACTTATTATTCTTTGTTAATTAATTTGAACAAATATATTGGCTTAATACCATGCACGTCGTCGACGCCCCTCTCCTCTGAGATCGAAAGTGAAAGTAATAGCGTGAACCTTCCCTGGGAAGCAGTAATAAACAATTGCTTGCTGTCAACGTCGGGACGCTGGGGCGTCGGGATGACAAACACGGTGCATGGAGCCCTTGACCCGGGCCTTGTCCAGAGCTTCCCTCTGTCCGGTCCGCCCTCTCATTCCTCCGCATTACCCACGGTGGTCGATGTGATCTATTAGCCGTGTCCGTCCGGCCCGGGGTGGCCTGCCGCGTCCCGCCTCAGCTATAGCGGTTCTCCGGAGGAGGCCTGTGTTTTGTTAGGTCCAGGAAACAGGGAAACAGACCCTTCCTCCAGTTAAACATGGTAAGGGGACTCGCCCAGGCAGGCTGAAGGCAGGCTGGCAGCATCACGCCACGTATGGCATTGGTTACTACTGAGACTGCGACCCGCATCCTCCACAGGTCAGGAGGGACCGCAACGACGTGAACGCGCGTCACACGCTTTATTGGCCACTTGGCGCGCCCCGCGCACAGAGGCACAAGGTCAATCCAGATTATGATCCTATAGCTTCTTCAAAACATAAATAAATAAATCCTAATTAACATTCCACTTAAAGAATGATAATAATTTCGTTCAGTGTAGGCATAATATATTTTACTATGCGTTTTTTTTTTAATCAAATATATATTTTTATATTCGATCCTATTTGATCCTTTCTTTCACTGTGACTGATTATTAAAAATAATAAACGTAAATAGTGGCACTTAAAGATATATAGCTATAGAAAACTGAGACTATAAAATAAACTGAAATCAGTTCATGATTATGCCTATAATATAATCATATCCTATCTTAAAGGTTAGTTCGTTGTGCGAAGGTATAGATTGCCTGAGTGAGTCCCGTGGTGGGAGTTCTGGTCTGGTTTTGGTGAATATTAAGTAGTTCCGGTCAGTTGGTGGGGGACGATTTTTTGTGTCCAGTAGGCCAGCAGCAGCACAAAACAATAGTTCCATGGGTCAAAATTGAACAAAAGTTTGAAATGTATCAAAACCAGATCAGAACTCCCACCACGGGATTCAGGCAATAAATTAATACTATACCTTTGCCACGACAATATTAATGGCAAGTATAATATACAGCTTTAAGTTCAACCATCTGAACCATAGGCAATTTGCCCTGCATGTGTTACAAACTTACAGGCAACTAAACTAAGATAGGAAAGCTCGCCTCCTGCGTCCTGCCTGAATTCATCATCCGATGACAGAGGTCGTGTGAGTGGGCACTCTCTCAACATCTTCTGGACAAATGAGCTTCTGGTGGTGCGCTATAGCCTAGAAATGGCGAGCTTTCGAGCTTTTACAAATTATAGTGGAGCTGGAGCATATACTATAACAGTAAAAGGTGGATCTCTTCTCAAGACAAGACGTATTTTAATGGCCATGTTTTTTTCAATGGACATGGCCGTAAATACGACAAGGACGTTGTTATCAGTGTGGATTTCTATGCCATCCATTTATGTTGGACATCAGATCGATACTTTGTAAAACAAAACATTTTCAGATGGGGCACAAATACATGTGCATTTTGGGGTTCTCCTGTCCTTGGCCATGCACGAGAGTTTGCCAAGCCCTGCTCCAGAGAACAGCCTGCATGGCTGTTGCATGGAGGAGGTGATTGATGGCTGAGATGCTTGCAGGTTGTAAAGCAAGCCCAGCCAGCCCAGCCTTGACCACCCCACCGCTGAGGAGCAGCCATGGCCGCCTGGCCGCCTGGAGCTCTGCTGGACGAACTGTTTACGAGATAAAAAGCAGATAAAGGCCCGACGCTCTGCTGTGTGTGGAGGAAGAAGGGAAAAAAGCGAGTGTGTTGCTAATGGTGCAGGAGGGGGAATCCGGCTGTCTCCTCCGTGATGGAGAGGTCTGTCTTCCCCTTTAGGCACTAATGCCCACCCGTTTATATACAGACAGACAGCAAGCCTCTGACAACACACTGACGCACACGCGCACGCACGCACTGAATGAGAAATTTCATTTCAGATATGATAGGGGGAGGGGGGGGGGGGGGGGGCAAGAATGCCCAAGAGTGTTATCTGTGGAGATTATTCATCAAAAGTTTTTCCACTTGTCGAAAATCCCCGTGGAAAATTATAAGCCACTGATGATAAGAATATATATACGAACATCGCTTTTAAGGGCGTTTAGTTATTTTATATAGGCCTATAAATAATAGCCTATACACAAGTATTCAGGATACATTTGATTCGCATTGAATCAAACGGTATATTGTTGTTGATCTTTATCTACATTAAGACGTCAAGGTGGGAAATTCCTACTTAATCTAGAAACAAAACACTCATTAATCAGTTGTAACGACTTGTTTCCGCTTCAATAATAACAATGGAAGTATTAGAACTGTGGCAGCCATGGGCCTGCCAGCGTTGCCATTAAATTGATTTCTTCTTTATTTAATCGGGAATTCGACTCTTATTGGGACAACAGGAAAACGAAGAGAAAACATTTATCAAGCGGTAGATTTTGGCTCGCCTCTACTCGCGACCGCGTATATACAAATAGCCCCAGCTAACTTAATAGTTTTGGGGTGGATATAATTTACTTTATTTTGCATCGTAAAAAAGAAAAAGAAAAAAAAAGATTCTCTCTCGGTTCATTTCCCACATAAATCAGGAATTCCTCTGCCGGTAAAAGACGGTCGTTAGTCACCGGGCTTTGGCGTGCGCGGTGACAGAATACGAGAAACAGAAGTCCCATTAGGTAAACCATTCAACGCCACAATTTATACAACAGTCCGAGCGGGCGAATAAACAGAGACAGTTGCGTCATGCGACGTATTTGGGGTTGTGTGTGTGTGTGTGTGTGTGTGTGTGTGTGTGTGTGTGTGTGTGTGTGTGTGTGTGTGTGTGTGTGTGTGTGTGTGTGTGTGCGTGTGCGTGTGCGTGTGCGTGTGCGTGTGTGAAAAAAATATATGAGCCATGTTGTCCCAGAACCCATGTCAGTCTTACTGCGTCCAATGACATTTTTACGTAAACGTAAACCGTCTTAAATTTATATAGGTATATTTAGCCTATATATTCTTTATAGCAACGGAAACCAATTATGATTATTAGCCTATATTATTTTTATATCATTATTATAATTTTGGCTATTTATTTGTGTTCCCCATAGATATTTGAACGGCATTCGCGATAATTGTATGCAGCATATGTGTGTGTGTGTGTGTGTGTGTGTGTGTGTGTGTGTGTGTGTGTGTGTGTGTGTGTGTGTGTGTGTGTGTGTGTGTGTGTGTGTGTGTGTGTGTGTGTGTGTGCGCGCGCGCCACAGTGCGTGCGTGCATGGGGAGGAGATGGGCTTTATCCTAATACGGGTCAGTGAAAGCGACTTCCCACTCTAGGTTTTAATGGACCCGTGTTGAGACGACCCTTTAATGTGCAATACGACGGCGTCACTTCCCAAAAATGTACAACTACAAACTTGCAGATCTATAGGCTACTCTTCAAACATAGCCTACGCGTGCACGCGCACTCTTATACCACCAACTGAATTGATTTGCAATGTATTAAATGTATTGTGGTGTTGTCTGTCGATTAGGCTATTTAAGGCAATATCGTTTCTTATTTATGGTGTTCAGATTAGGCTAATCTCTGTGAATAGGTTAACAGCTCTCACACATATTACATCCAAGTATTTGTTAGTGTTATCTAAAAATCAATAACCGACTAATCCTAATTGAATATAGGCTTGTAGGTTGTATCCCTTTTGGGGTTTCAAATGTGACATTACAGGGATAAATTAAATCTCTTGTATTTGCTGAGACATTATAAGATTATACTGTAGACTCCCACGACGGGCAACAATTGTCTGCGACGGGCGACAATTGTCTGCACCGACACGATTCAGCAATTTATAAAATCCACATTTAACCAAATTTCATAAGCATTAGGTTTTAATAGAAAATTATATAGAAGTAGTCTAATTATAATAGTACCAAACTATACCAATGTTATATACACACCACCCCCACTGTTATAGGCTAGGCCTATATAGTCTATATAATGTATTCCTCTGGCCTATAGCGACGCATGAGTGGACCACTCATTTCAACATGATGGCTGTTCGTGGAGACATCTGATCTTACCTTATGAAAAATATCCTAATTATCCAGTGCGTCCATGAACATAAACAAACGAGATGAATCGCTTACACTGTCATAAAAAACTTTAAGTGCAAAGGTCAGGCTTAGGGGTCAGGCGCGCCGCGCGGGCCTTTCTTTCACACGTTCAAATGGATGTTGTGCGTTCAGCGACGCGCACCCGGAAGACGTCTCGCTCTCTTCCACTCTTCTTTTGCACTCTTTTCTCTTCTCTCTTTCAGTCAGGGGTTCAAAAAACGACAACTAACCATCAGACCCTGGCTGGCGCCTACACTTGGACACAAATGACAGGAGACAAGAGGTGTAGCATTTCCCATTGTTGTAGTACACCCCCCTCTTCCCTAAACACACACACACACGCACGCACACACACAAACAGCCCCCCCCCCCCCCCCCCCCCACACACACACATACTTCTTCAACATCCAACAAATTCTATAGTCATAAACCGTCTTCCATATAGCCAGTTTAGAGTCCGAAAGATTGACAGTCTCCCTATTCTTCATTAAAGTTGCTTCCTGCGAACTTGCCGAACTTCTGTCATTTGATGACAGAGGGCAGACTGGCAGAGGATATTTTAAATGTCGATCAGTTTTTATAATTTTGCATATCCGGACCGCATGTCCGGAAATATAGTTTAGGTTACTTTTTTCCAGGCTATTGCGTTATAAATCATCCTAAAACCGCGTAAAAATGAATAGGCCTCGCCTAAACAAAAATAGATGATCCTTCCTTGAATGCATAATCTTCCCAATTTGGGGCTTGCATAACGTCATGCTTGTTCACGAACTTCCTCCGAGGTAAAATCTGTGAAGTCGTGTGCCATTTTTTTTACTTGAACATTATATAGCCTATAGCAGCATTAATAAATAATTAGTGGAGGATATCAACACATGTGCAGCAATATTGAAAAAAATGGCATATTGAAAAAAGTGCTTGCTCAAATTGTCAAATTTAGGCTATAATATTTCAGTCTAATCTAGTCCATCTTTATTTATGTTTTATATATGCATTTCAATCAATCACTTAATGCTTTCCAGAAATAGCATTATAACATTGGCCTGTCGTCGAGTTATACAAACGGACAAATTACATCGGCCTGGTCGGCCATTAAGTCTAATTTCGCATAGGGTATAGGGCCTACTCTTCATCATATTGCATTCTGAAAACTGGGTCGCGTTTTTAACTTGAAAATCAGTTGTTTTCAGATCATAGACGATTGAGCAAGTAGCCTATATAATTTCTATAGACCGGTAACAAATAGGATCCTTTCTCAAAAATGTAAAAACATTTGAAGTTTTAAAGTAGCCTAAACCTTTACATGACTTAAGACCATTATATATATCCCTATATAGTGCCCACTATGGGTCTATACTTCTATACTTTAGTTATATTATTTATTTATTATTTATTATTTATGAGTTAGTGTTTTCTCGCCATTGCTGCTCGTGCGCATGTTGACCCCATATTTGACACACACAAAAAACCCCAACATTGCTTAAGTTGGCGTCGTTGGATTTAATGCTTATTTAAAGTAAATGGACGCAACAGAACGGTTTGCCTGCAGTCTAAACACTATGGACCCGCTGGCCTTGTTTGGCACTTGTTTGGCACATTTTTTACGACGGTCTCGAATCAGCTGGACGTGGTCGTGGTGATGATAAAGCACGAATTAGACGGAGCGCCGTGCTGTCTACTCCGACCCATCAGGCAACACAATCAAACATATATCTTTCTATTTCCGACCTGCTCCCTCGGTTTGTCACAGCCAAAGATAGGCCTAATGTTGTCAGTGCATGCTATTGGATCAGGCTATCTGTCACTTAAGTTGAGATGTTCTTTATTATGGGCCATTTGTGGTGCCTATAGTCAAAACATTGTTCAGTATCATTTTAAACAGCAATAAAGCACTCACGTCAAGTTTGTAACTCGCCATATATTTGTTTCCCTCTCTCTCTCTCTCTCTCTCTCTCTCTCTCTCTCTCCCTCTCTCTCTCTCTCTCTCGACACACGCCAATGCGCATGGCGCAATTTGCGCACACAACTGTGTGAGCGCACATGCGCCTGTTATTGGGCCGTTACCATTTTCTGTTGCGCAGGCTCATATAGACATGCAGGCTCCCATGCATTGATGAATTATCAATAATACTGCACAGTGCATAACAGTGTTGCATCGGTCATTGATTGCACGCTGCAGTCCGCCTAGATGTTTTTCTGTGCACATGCACCACACATGCCTGATGCCACGCATTGTGAGCTTGCATCGGCTATATTTATTTCAAATGCATGGCCATAATAGGCTACATAAGTACGTAGTGCATATGTATAATTTTGTAATCCACTATAAGTGTAATAATAGGCATAATGCCTCTGAGAATGGAGTAGGGGCCCATAAAGTAAAATGTATAAAAATGTATAAGTCTGTATAAGTCCTATAAGCCTATATATACTGCTTTCCGCCACCGTCTGCAGCCTATATCTGCCTTGTGTCCGGTGAGGAAAAACCAGCGCACGGACGGGCCATTATTGGGGAGTGAAGTGTGAGTGAGGTATAGACACAGGGGGACAGACAGGGCAGGCAGGTGACAGAGGCCCAGGCCAGGGGACAGGGGTCCCTCTGAAACGGAAAGGGGCGCTGATAGGGAGGAGATTGGGCTGGCTAAAAACGTCAGTCAGTTTTCCTGGAGGAATTTTAATTGCCCCGGGGGACCTGCTTATCGGCCCTTGGTGGTTATTAATACAACACTCCTGATAAAGAGCGCGGGAGGGGGGGGGGGGGGGGTTGCTGAACTGGCTATAATGTTTTGTGGAATTACTTTGCCAGGGACCCTTGCTAGGCCTATACGATTTGTGTTAACACTATTTTTTTCCTCAAAATTATTAAATTTAACCTGCAATATTGTATGTGCGTTATGCACTGTGCAAATAGGCTAATTTTACGCATAGGCTCATGCGTAAAATTAGCCTCGCACACAATCACCTTCAATTGTGCACTACAGATTGACCTTGACGTGCGTGCATGGCGTCACGTCGGTTACGTCGTGGAGCGTTAGCCAATTTGTGAACAAAAAACTTGCAGACTGGACTGGATCCACAAGTTCCACAACATGGTAAACGAAAAATATAAAAGCGCAACAATAAACAAACAAACAAACAAACAAACAAACGAGCTGTATTATTATGCTAAATGGGCCGTTCCTCAGAACTCTCAGAACCACCATGTAGGCATAAAGTGGCACAAGTCTTGATGAACTAACACACAGTCTGCCTATTTTCTGCAGTAATTGGAAACAAAACAAAAACGTTCCTTCTGTCCTGGCTTTATATGGATCACTTACTGTTTTGAAATCTGTGAAGTCAATAAATAAAGTTTCTCCAATGACGTTAAATCTCTCTGAGAGAGAGAGAGAGAGAGAGAGAGAGAGAGAGAGAGAGAGAGAGAGAGACTCAGCCCATGTGAGCCACTAACTGATTGGTTCTTCCCATTCAGTGCACTTTCCTTTTCATACAGATCCCCATGCATCCCGCCCCCTGACATGATGTCACTATGGACGCGCACGGAGGGCCTGTTTCGTCCCGTCCCGTCCTCTTCTTTACATGAAAAACAGCATTATAGCTGTCAGACAGGAGACTGACCGCCCTGCATGGACACACTCCGGACTATTACAACTCCCTGACCATTATGTTTTGGTACATTTTATACACAGAGCGATGAGGGATTCCATCGGTATAAAACAAGGAGTCCTGTTAAAGGCATTTCTATTCCAGAAGTATTTGTTTTAAACTTCGGGGTGGGTGCATGTATGTTCGTCGGCGGGTTTCACTTCCTTGATGCTGGCGTCGAGCAGCAGGACCTGGAAAGCATGATGCTCCCGAGCGCGCTCACCTCCACGCCGTTCTCGGTCAAAGATATTCTCAAGCTGGAACAACAGCAGCAGCAGCAGCAGCGACAGCAATCTCAGCATCAGCCTCTGTCTCGGCACCCGGAGCACTCCTCGTCCCACTTGCGCCAAGAGCCGCCCCAACAACAACAGCAACAACAAGTACAGCATTTCCAAACGCCGCCTTCCTGCATGCTCGCCGGGGCCGGAGGAGACAGTCCTCCCTCTTTCTCCGACGGCGAGGAGAACCTATACCTCAGTGCTCTGGCGGTGCGGGAGGGCCACGCGGAGGCGAGCTTGTCCCCGGACATCATGTACGTCCACCCGGGACTCGGACACCTCGCTGAACCCAAATTGGAAGCCGCAGAGGTGGGGGACCAGGACACAACAAGTGAGTTGAACAGCCTGCGCGGCGAAAAGCTTTAGGGTTGTTTTACGCATGCTGCGAAGAAGAAGGGGAGAAGACCATGCATGGTCACAACCAGACAAAGGCGAACAATAGGGAGGAATTGTTTGAAAATCAAATCTAGTTTAGGCCTCAGACAGTTAGGGTTAGAACACATGCATGGCTAATCATTCGGCCTGTCAGCACTCGCCAAAATACAAAGTGATTATTGCCGGTTAAGCATGTTGGCTACTCGCCTACTCCTTTTGTAAATTTTATCTTTTTGTGAATATAGAAAAGCAGTAATAATTTGCAATAGGCCTGCTTATACAATTACACTTCTCCAACACACACACACACACACACACACACACACACACACACACACACACACACACACACACACACACACACACACACACACACACACACACACACACACACACACACACACACACTTAATTTAATACGGTATAATATATAAATAGCCTAAATATGGAACAATTCAGTATAGCAAATAAGGTGCTGCAATTATAAATTATATGTATAAATTGCATGCATGCAGGGACTCGAGGCCTTATATCTTAATTCTCCTGCAGGCAGACGAGACAATAGGCCTACACCTTTTATAAATAAAGATCCATCAAATGATGTCTAAAGTCATTATGTCGAGGGCTTTAGAGACGAATCTATTAAAGTATTGGCATGTCAAACAATTTCTAGTGGTTCAGCAGCGTTTCTTCACGCAGAATCTGTTATGATGTGTGGAACGTAAACCGACAATTAGTTTAAAGAGGCTTGTAAAATAAATTACACCGAAAAAGGAGGCGAGTGGGCGACATAAACATCATCAAACTCATACAGCACTATAGTAGGCTACTGTAGACGGACATATTAGCCTATTCATTGCACGAAACAATTGCATTTGTCATTTCCCCCCTCCAATTACAAAAATATAACAAAAACAAATATGTGCAACCTCAATTTAGCATAATCTAACTGAATCCGCCTTGTTATGGTTAAGTGCTTGTATATTTCATTTAATTTTATTTAACTTACTTTTGTATATATATATATATATATATATATATATATATATGGAGTTAGTATAGTGGAGTTAATACATTCTTATAATCTCCTTTTCCCCCCAAACCGCCAAGCAGAAAGCTGCAGGCTGGCTTCCAAGGAGCCAGAGGACGCAGACAGCGGGCAGGGAGACTTGGAGCGGCCGGCGGCGCAGAGGCAGAGGACGCGGCGGAAACCCCGGGTGCTCTTCTCCCAGGCGCAAGTGTTCGAGCTGGAGCGACGCTTCAAGCAGCAGCGCTACCTGTCTGCCCCGGAGAGGGAGCACCTGGCGACCACCCTAAAACTCACGTCCACGCAGGTGAAGATATGGTTCCAGAACCGCCGGTACAAGTGCAAGCGCCAGCGGCAGGACAAGACGCTGGAGCTGGCGGGACAGCAGCACCACCCGCCGCCGCCGAGGCGTGTCGCGGTGCCGGTCCTCGTCCGAGACGGCAAGCCGTGTCTGGGCGGCGCGCAGAGCTACAGCGCGGCCGCCGCGCCGTACGGATCCAACCCCTACAGTTATAACGGATACCCGGGCTACACGTACAACAGCCCTGCGTATAACACTAACTATAGCTGCACCTACACTACCATCCCCGCACTGCAGCCCGCGACCACCGGCAATGCCTTCATGAACATGAACTTGAGCGGTCTTAGCGCGTCTCCCCATCAGGCTCAGACGCACCAAGGGACGACCCTTACTCCATGTCAAGGTTCACTGCAAGGGATCCGGGCCTGGTAGCTTCCTTTTGATCACAACCGGAATTTACCAGGAGAATGTCTTCTTATTATTTTTGTTTTTTTGTTCCTTTTTTGTATTGGTCGAACTATGTTAACTATGTTATTTTGTCGAAAGTCCGAGACCAGTGGCAGTGTTGTTATATTGTAGGCTAGGCTATGAGTTGCATCCCATTCCAATTGAGAACAATTAAGGCAGATCAACAATATTTCAAATGAGTCTATATTTCACTACAGCTTGTCCGTAGCATATGGCCTGATTATTTTAGCCTATAGGCCTACTTTATAATTTGTCCACGACAAATGTAGCACATCATTGTGACATTTAATTGCAATGACATAATAGTTTACCTGTCAGTTTTGGTCCAATAATTGTTGGTATTTTGGCACCATCAGTTTTTGGCACTGATATATGGCCATTAAGTGTCGAATCTGCACAAGCGTGTTTTATGCGATACATTGCGTATATGGTTCCATAAATGTCAGTTCCAAGACGTTTTTTCCCCCATGTTTCTTTTAACATGCATGTATCATGGAGAGAGTTAGCCTACTTGCTTAAGTTGCTGTAAGTGTTTTTTTTGTCCAAAACAGCGAATTGTTAGTCTATTTCACACCTAATAAATGTAAGAAATGAGATTCAGACAAAGTGCACTGTTTCATTGGACATGGACAAATATCGCCCCTTTCTCCGTTAAAACATTTGTTGGGGGAAAGAAAGGCAGGGGACAGGGTATAGCCAGGCTACATTTGAATTGATGTACATTGAGGCCAAATGGAAGATGGTATATCATTATATATAGCCATGCATTCATGGAATTTATAACTATTACAGTATTGCAGGACATTTTTTCCGTCATTTTTGGGTTTTAAGTAGGCTATAGGCCTAGCAATTTCTGCACAAAAACATGTATTTTTTTTCTTCCAATACGGTGGAGAGAGGCAGAGAGAGGCAGAGAGAGAGAGAGAGAGAGAGAGCTGCATTGTGGAGCAGAGAGAGGTGTCGCACGGGGAGGTGCACACTTGAATTAATTGTCCGGGTGTCAGGCGCTGTGAAAAAGGAAGTTATTCTCCATTCGAGGGGCTTTAAGGACGCGATTAAGCATCTAAAATACCCCGAAGAGGGAGCTGGAGCAAGGTTGGAGGGTGGAAATAATAGGTCTTATTGGATTCGCGGACAAAAGGTGTGTGGTAGGCAGGCCCACTGCACTCAGCAAAGACAAAGGGCGACAAGGGCTGTGAGATTGACGTCCTAATATTCCAATTTGAGGCACAGCCTTGCACTGGCAGCGTTCTATGAGCGCCGGGCAATAGGAAAAATGTGCTCACTTTTGTTCGCCTCTGAGGTTTTTGTCTGCAGAGAATGGTTCTCTGATTTGGGGTGGAGAGGAGGGGGTCCCCAGCCGCGAGTTTTCAGGGCAGTCAGGCTGGAGGTTATGGCAACGGGGGGGCATTGTATGAAAGAGGGGGTATTATTGCTACAAGTTTTACCATTTACTCCAATGGGAGAAAATGGGCAATAGAATTTGAGGGGACACGCGGTGGGAAAATTGGCGTCGTTTTTCTCTTTCCTTTCCCCCCCCAATTTGTTTATAACAATTCAAGAATTGAAAATTTAACATAGTCCATCCGTTTAAGAAAGTGACATATTTAGCTTAAAATGTAGCCTACAAATTGACAACCATGCACAAAATTATGTTTGAGAATGTCAAATCAATGAAAGAAAAGAAAAAACATGAAACAAACACGCACATGTACCTCACAATCTAGCATCTGCAGGGGATTTTAAACCAGTTTTAGGCTATACACTCTTTATTTAGTGTTTTGCACAAATAGACCAATTATTTGGTCACTTGTCTTTCACTGTCAATAGGGGCGCTGGGGGGTATGAGGGGAGATAGATATAGAGATATAGGGAGAGAGAACATAAGTGGATATAATTATTTGTTGTCCTAAAACAATGAGAGGTTGTCAGTTGTCGACTGAATGGAGCTGTAGAGGTTTGGATTTATGGGGACAGAACAGAACGGAAAGTCTTGTATAGCCTTTATAGGCTATAGAGTATAGACTATAGTTGGTTCTTCTCGTCGCAACAAAGGCTGCATGAAGCTGAATGTGAGCACCTTTGTGCACGATGGGAAATTGAAACAAGCATCGAGATTCTCCGTACATTTAGCCTATAAGGTCAAATACGTGTGTAAGTGTAATTGGTCTTATATGGTAAGATAAGACTTCTGCGGCACCAAAAGTTTGTCCTATACATTTCAATAGATTTTAATCAAATATGGGACACATACACATGCATGAAACAATACGAGGATAAGAGTTACGTTTATCAAATCAAATGTAGTTTCACAATACTTAGCGGCAGCATTCTCAAAATTGATTTAAGCAATCTAAGGTCTCAACCTCTCTCTCTCTCTCTCTCTCTCTCTCTCTCTCTCTCTCTCTCTCTCTCTTTACCTCTCTCTCTCCCTGTCTCTCTACTAATCCTTATCATGGTAAAGGGTAGACTATCAGGCGCAGCTCTCCTCTCAGTGCAGTCGATGCAGAGATTGAGATCTGTTAGAGCATTAGAGACTGTTTATTAGGAGGACCAGGGTGACTCTATTAACCTGTTTAAGGGCTCTATCGGCCCCATTCCCCTCCTAATCTCCTGTTTGGGACTAAACAAGATTTAAGGCAGTCACAGAACGCCTAAATGCTGTCTTGCTACTAATGGGGGATTAATTGAGAGGTAAACAAAAGGAGGGCTTTTTGGCACCCGCTGATAAGCTTCGTGGAGTGTGTCTATAGCCGTATAGTGCTGCCGTAGTGCATACCTGCTGTCACCGCTATTAGGACACACACTTGATGGATGTAAATAAAGTTGGCGACAGCGCGGCGTCGCCTCGTCACCGACCGCAACCATATCATTTGACTATGACTACAATAGAGCCTCCAATAACTTAAACAGTAATGAACATGTTGTGCACATTATTATTATTATTTGTATTATTATTATGGTATTTATAGACTCATCACAATTTTCATTATAGGACTTAGGCTATTACTCGGTCTATTGCAATCTTTCAGAATTATATTTCTATTGTCCAATATAGCCTCCTATAGGCTCTCTACTTATCTTCAGAAAATGAATGTCCAAAAATAAGATTTTAAGTGAAAGGGCAAAAATTGTGTCAACTCTAGCTGTGCATCAAATTGTAGGCAATTTCATTTTAGGCTATACTTCACGGTTGTGCCATACATTGCGTCACGGTCGGTGTGGCCTTAAACACATGTAGGTATACTTAATGTATTTACATTTTCTTTTTACCGCTGGGATGATGTGCAGACTATAGTTTAATTGATTGAATTTGATTGATTGATTGATTGATTTAATTAGGATTGAATTAGGATTGAATTAGGCCTGCCTAATTAGGATATTGTTGAATGAAGTATTCAAACAAACAAACTATATATATATATATATATATATATATATATATATATATATATATATATATATATATATATATATAGTTTGTTTGTTTGTTTGAATACTTCATTCAACAATATCCTAATTAGGCAGGCCTAATTAGATAATTCATCATATAGGCAAATTCCCAAGGCATTACCCGGTATACGTGCATGCTCCCCGAAATGTATGTTTGGCCTATTTCATAATGTCACGCACAGACTGTCCTGGAATGGAATTGTAAATAAAAGGCCAATTTCTCAAAATGGAGACAAGCTGCTATCCCTAGCTGATGACAGCATACCATTAATACATTAACTGTTTTTATACGATGAAGCTCTATTCATATTAGTTACTCTTACAAGCAATCAACAACACAAATATGATCAGCTTCTACACTTTTGACAATAGACATTTTATTACATAAAATAAATTGGGTGCACAGAAAACAATGTTACTCAAACAGTCTCAATCACTATGACCCAAAATGTTACTGCATCGTAATTGAACACGTCTGTACACATTTACCCATAGGTCAATTTCTAGAGTGAATTATTAAAATGTAACTTCCTGCATCTGGGCCATAACCCCCATCACATCCTCTTCTGTCCAACAAGAGCCCATTTGAAACTTTCCACACGTTTTCAAGTGGAAAAAGAAAAACGTTTTTATGTTATAAACAAGCACTAAAAATGAATCATTGTAATCCTGTTCTGAAATTGCCCCTGTCATAATCAGACCACAAGATTTGGGGCAGGTACAGACAGACAGACAGACAGACAGACAGACAGACAGACAGGCAGGCAGGCAGGCAGGCAGGCAGGCAGGCAGGCAGGCAGGCAGGCAGGCACGCGCGCACACACACACACACACACACACACACACACACACACACACACACACACACACACACACACACACACACACACACACACACACACACACACACACACACACGCACACACACTTGACAGTTAATGACAGTAACATGTAGTAACTTACTGTAAGAGCGATGTGTATGCTGTCCATGCACAACCCCCCTATGAGACTCTTATGACTCAGTAATAAGCACTCCAGCCATTAGCGACCATATCAATGAAAGTCTCAGGTGTCCCAGACGTGCCCAGACAACGCACACAGACTCGAAACAGGCGATTATGACGATGGTAAAGTGGTTTAAAGAAAATTCTGATGCCTGGTGCATGCAAGACCTGGACGAATGGTGGTAAATGCTATAAGAGCTCATACTGTGGGCTTGAATTAAATTCATGTTTCCAAATGCATGTCTCATCTTTCCTGTCACACACACTCATCTGTAGACTATAGTAACTTCTGGTGCCAGATATGATGGGAGGGACAGTGAGAATAGCAGATCCATACAAGCTCACACATTGAAATGCATTGTGGTTGTAGATCGGCTATAGTTTCGTTAACTGGTTGTATGATGGAATATAAAAAGTAAGCATGAGAGACAATGTGTGAGGCATGTAGTATGATCAAACATAAGATCACAGGGGGGCATGAGGCCTCGTCTGTTTGGAAGTAGTCCAAAATGTTTAACTTGTACAAATTTGACATACAAGAATACAATAGTGTGTGTGTGTGTGTGTGTGTGTGTGTGTGTGTGTGTGTGTGTGTGTGTGTGTGTGTGTGTGTGTGTGTGTGTGTGTGGGGGGGGGGGGGGGGTCCTCAGCTGTCCCTCAGCAACTGATGTTATGTGAGCCGGTGCAGTACTGTGCTAGAACCACTGATGTTAGGTGAGGGGTACATGCATCAGTGTTGAGAACCACTGATGTTAGGTGAGGGGTACATGCATCAGTGTTGAGAACCTGCACTGATGTTAGGTGAGGGGTACATGCATCAGTGTTGAGAACCACTGATGTTAGGTGAGGGGTACATGCATCAGTGTTGAGAACCTGCACTGATGTTAGGTGAGGGGTACATGAATCAGTGTTGAGAACCACTGATGTTAGGTGAGGGGTACATGAATCAGTGT
Organism: Electrona antarctica; assembly: GCF_951216825.1. Taxonomy (NCBI): domain Eukaryota; kingdom Metazoa; phylum Chordata; class Actinopteri; order Myctophiformes; family Myctophidae; genus Electrona; species Electrona antarctica. Next base: position 35,302,080 of record NC_136809.1, on the reverse strand, counting down.
TGAGAACTATACTGATGTTAGGTGAGGGTACATGAATCAGTGTTGAGAACTACTGATGTTAGGTGAGGGGTACATGAATCAGTGTTGAGAACTATACTGATGTTAGGTGAGGGGTACATGAATCAGTGTTGAGAACTATACTGATGTTAGGTGAGGGGTACATGAATCAGTGTTGAGAACTATACTGATGTTAGGTGAGGGGTACATGAATCAGTGTTGAGAACCACTGATGTTAGGTGAGGGGTACATGAATCAGTGTTGAGAACTATACTGATGTTAGGTGAGGGTACATGAATCAGTGTTGAGAACTATACTGATGTTAGGTGAGGGGTACATGAATCAGTGTTGAGAACCACTGATGTTAGGTGAGGGGTACATGAATCAGTGTTGAGAACTATACTGATGTTAGGTGAGGGGTACATGAATCAGTGTTGAGAACCACTGATGTTAGGTGAGGGGTACATGAATCAGTGTTGAGAACTATACTGATGTTAGGTGAGGGGTACATGAATCAGTGTTGAGAACTACTGATGTTAGGTGAGGGGTACATGAATCAGTGTTGAGAACTATACTGATGTTAGGTGAGGGGTACATGAATCAGTGTTGAGAACTATACTGATGTTAGGTGAGGGGTACATGAATCAGTGTTGAGAACTACTGATGTTAGGTGAGGGGTACATGAATCAGTGTTGAGAACTACTGATGTTAGGTGAGGGGTACATGAATCAGTGTTGAGAACTATACTGATGTTAGGTGAGGGGTACATGAATCAGTGTTGAGAACTATACTGATGTTAGGTGAGGGGTACATGAATCAGTGTTGAGAACTACTGATGTTAGGTGAGGGGTACATGAATCAGTGTTGAGAACTACTGATGTTAGGTGAGGGGTACATGAATCAGTGTTGAGAACTATACTGATGTTAGGTGAGGGTACATGAATCAGTGTTGAGAACCACTGATGTTAGGTGAGGGGTACATGAATCAGTGTTGAGAACTATACTGATGTTAGGTGAGGGGTACATGAATCAGTGTTGAGAACCACTGATGTTAGGTGAGGGGTACATGAATCAGTGTTGAGAACTATACTGATGTTAGGTGAGGGGTACATGAATCAGTGTTGAGAACCACTGATGTTAGGTGAGGGGTACATGAATCAGTGTTGAGAACTATACTGATGTTAGGTGAGGGGTACATGAATCAGTGTTGAGAACCACTGATGTTAGGTGAGGGGTACATGAATCAGTGTTGAGAACCACTGATGTTAGGTGAGGGGTACATGAATCAGTGTTGAGAACTATACTGATGTTAGGTGAGGGGTACATGAATCAGTGTTGAGAACTACTGATGTTAGGTGAGGGGTACATGAATCAGTGTTGAGAACCTGCACTGATGTTAGGTGAGGGGTACATGAATCAGTGTTGAGAACCACTGATGTTAGGTGAGGGGTACATGAATCAGTGTTGAGAACTACTGATGTTAGGTGAGGGGTACATGAATCAGTGTTGAGAACCTGCACTGATGTTAGGTGAGGGGTACATGAATCAGTGTTGAGAACCACTGATGTTAGGTGAGGGGTACATGAATCAGTGTTGAGAACTACTGATGTTAGGTGAGGGTACATGAATCAGTGTTGAGAACTACTGATGTTAGGTGAGGGGTACATGAATCAGTGTTGAGAACTACTGATGTTAGGTGAGGGGTACATGAATCAGTGTTGAGAACTACTGATGTTAGGTGAGGGGTACATGAATCAGTGTTGAGAACTACTGATGTTAGGTGAGGGGTACATGAATCAGTGTTGAGAACTACTGATGTTAGGTGAGGGGTACATGAATCAGTGTTGAGAACTATACTGATGTTAGGTGAGGGTACATGCATCAGTGTTGAGAACTACTGATGTTGAGGTACAGCATTGCTAGATTGTGTTTGGGTCTCACTTATTCGTCAAGAGGACCCCAAATTCCACACCACACTTTTGCCTTTGATGCAGCCTAGATTTGACAACTTCCAGGCCTATAGATCATAAAAGCTTAAAATACCCGAATTAATCAAACTAAAGTGAAAAGATAGCCCACTTGATGTTTCCATTAGATCTGCAATGACTTAAAGCTGGTTAGATAATAAATCATTCTAACATTGACTGACATCAGTTGAGTTATAAAGGGGAAATATCTGCTATTCTAACAAAATCGTATACAGTACGTATTCAATATTACTACAGATAACACAACCAATGGTGAATGCTGCAAGGGGATGGCTGTGGTGATCAATGTGATCAATTTGGGTACCTATAACATACACAAGGAATTAGCGTCTACTGATTGTACTGCTTGTATTGTTTTGCTATAGTGTAGCAGGGCTATATTATGAAATTCAAATAGGGATCGTACGAACATTAACCATACTGTATTGGAGTCTGGACGATGTAACTGAACAAGGTAAGGTTCCCCAAGTTGGTACAGGTTCAGAATGAACAGAACCAGAAGCTGATGTAACAAAAGTGTCAAGTTTATTCAACATGTAAATTATTCAAGTTAAAATACAGGATGGAACTGGGGTTTTATAGCTGGGAAATCATGATCCTAAAAGTGGTTGTATAGGTTAGGTTAAGTAGTAGCCCCTTAGTTATACCTTTTCTGAATTTGGGACGTCGTTACCAACATCCCAATTTCAGAAAAGGTAACCAAGGGTCCCGAAAGGGGCTGGCTAAGTAGGTTGAATGTCCTCCTATACAATAGATCACATAATACATGGTTACCCAACTTACCCCTCAATACAAATTATAGCAAAAATGACTAAAATACAACAAACTACCAAAACCTAGCTATACCCAGTCAATAGGTTCCCACTGAATACCCACAGTCACATGTGGATGTGGTTAACCCAGGGAAGGACCCTCTGGAAATACAGATTAGTTGACCAACATTGTCCATATTGCCAAAACCCTCTCCCCTACCCTTTACTGACTGCAGCAGCATCCAGCTCCCCCTCATGCCCTCACAAAACATCACACCTGCCGAACTCTGTAAATGGAATATGTCACTAATTAAAATATATCCCCATATATTCAAAATGAATCATCAAAGCATGATGATTCACATTTGTTTGAGGATCTTCTGGCTGTACACCTCATGTGCCTCCAGCATGTGCCTTCCCCAACAAACACTCAAATCAGGCTTCTGGACAAACATTAGGCCTCAAACCTGGTCACCCCTTTTAATGCACTACCTTAAAGGGGCAACAAAAGCAACAGCAGTCCTGGAATTGTTGAAAAAGAAAGACACAGCTGTATAAAGGTATAGCTTAATATAAAGGCAAGCTGTCATTTTCCAAATTACCTGCACTAAACTACAGGATGCAAAAGTAGCAGGTATACAAACTCACAGCGTGCTGCTATTTTTGTGCATTTGAATTGTTTTTGGAATTGTTTTAACACAAATCTTCTGGGGGTCAAAACATTTTCATGGGTGCTCAGACCCCTAAATGATTTTGGGGGTCCTTGGCAAAATAGGTTTGAGAACTAGTGATTTAGAAGGCATTTGTAGAATCGGCCTCTTGCGGGTGTTGGCTTAAAAGTGATATAACTTGGAAGCAGTATTAGGCTAATATATGTTGCAATGGACACATGTTTGAGAAATGCCTTTTTAAACTGTTACCCCGTGTCCTGGGGTGGGAAATGGGGGAAGGCGAGCCAAAAGGAACTGTTCAAGCTGGAGTTTGTCTCGTCCATCAGCCACAGAGATCTAAATATTTATCCTCTCTGATCCACATTTATTCATTCGCTGGCACGGCTCTATGGGTCAAAAACATTATGTTTCTGAGAAGATCCAGTGGACACACAAATTGACCAGTACCCAAAACCCATTCATCCAAAAATGTCAGTATTTACAATAACACAAACTCACAGCGTCTCACTAAAATCATTATACGCCCTGCATGCAAAATGGTTTCACCATGAGTTAAAAGAAGGCACACACGTCACACAGCCCTTTATTCTGATGTTTGTGAATAAAGGAAAAACAACACTTAGAATTATCCAAACTAGAGACAATGAGTCAATGGACCTTTGGTTTTACACATTACAAAGAACATAAAGGCTTTACTTGACTCAAGGGCAAAATATATAACAGGATTAGGAAGCCATCCCTGAATACAAACAACAGACCATGTATTAGGGTACATAAGTGTCCAAAAACATAGAAGACAAATAAAAAAAGCTTGAAGATAGTATAGGCACTATCAATTTAACACTTACTATTTACATCCTGCAGCCTGCAGATTTGTGACAAATCTTTTGAGGGGTGTCCATGATTTTCCATAATTTCTTATGTTAACATTGATGATTGACTGCAGTGCTTCCCTTGAATAGATTTTTGACATAAAACAAAATGTAGAGGATGAGTTAATGCATTTATTGTTTAATGAAACCTCCACAATTGCATGCAAAGCGTCTTACAACATCTATAGTTTAAAAGTGCATTAACTGTATATGAGAGCAGAAATACTTTTCACATTTCTAGTTGGAGTCTCTTTACTTTGCAATTTTGAAATGCATTATACGCTTACCTGACACCCACCCACCCACCCTATTGGTATGCAACTAATCTCATTTATATATGGTCTACTCTAGATCCAGATATTCTCTGGTGAATACATTTTCAACCACAACCACAAAAATGGCCAATGTGTGGTTTTTTCCTTATTAGTGGGAGAGTGGGAGAGTGCAATCATCCACCTATATAAATGCACCATTTACCATTTAAGCAACTCAAATAACAAGGGTGAATACCATTTGCCGTTTTGGCAATTATTTTGGAGGCGCTACCCATGCACACGTTGCTCATTCCATAAATGCCTGGTCTTTACAAACTGTACCTCGTTGTAAAGGTGACTAATCAACGATAAAAACAATATAAAATACAATACCAATTGTTATTAATAAAGTGGAGAAATAATCAACCAAATTTAAGTTTCCGAACTTTTTGTGAGGAGTTAATATGAAAACATGCATCTCCCATGCATCAGTCAGTCAGTCCGTCAGTCACAAGTCGTGACACGCTCCATATACATTATGGCCAATACAGAATTAATTCCATATGTTAATCTGACCTCATTAAACCCTTAGATCTCCATATATGGAGCTGACCTGTTCTGACATCACAATGGTATGGTATGACAACTACGGCAAAACCTTGAATGTCGAAACCCTGACACAAACCTGGTCACACAATATCGTCTCCAAGGCCAAGGACTGGAAAACCATGGGCGAAATTAAGAATGCGCCCCAGCCAGGGACAGAGATAATGGGTGGATTACTAGTAGTGTAGTAGTGGCAAAGATTGTTGACATTCAACAAGACCACTGCATATACAAGGCGTGTCCCCGTGCAGAGTGCAGACTCAAGAAAATTGTAGATCTGGAAGTTACTGCTGTGCCAAATGCAGCAAAATCTTTCCAGACTTTAAATACAGACTTGTACTGAAGGTCAAAATAGCAGACTCTGGGGACGAGCAACATGGTTGACATGCTTCCAGAAAACCGTTGAGGTCCTGCTGGGTCACAAGCTGGGTCTCAAGCTGGAGACAACGGTGGCAATCAAGTGGACACCACAGTAATGGAAATCCTACCAGTGGACCAATCATCAGCTGCCCGACACCCAGCAGTGGGCGAAAACTAGTCTAGAGTTCTCAACAGGCCTGAAAATTAAGGCTTAAATTTAATGTTTGTGTAGGACGAAAATAGAGATTTGCCCAGACACATATGACGAGATTCATCTTATGGGCCGGGAGCATGAATGCATTCAGCAATTGTCATGACAATCTATCCATTGCATTTTGAGATCTTGCACACAAACTAGTTAGGAAAAGGCGGGGACCGGGCCTTATCTTGCCTTACCCCTTATGCCTAAACTTTTTTGAATTGTTTTACTATTTTGAAAAACATTTAAGAATATAGAAATAGAATCGACAACATGTCGGGAACATGAAGGTGCACACAAATTCAACAGAAATCCAGCCAGGGGTTTTTGTTGTTTGGGACCAAACCTTCAAAACAGACATACAAATACATATACAAACACATGGCCATAGCTACAAAGGAGAGATTGTGCAAAATAAATCATTCATATTTTGACACTATCTGAATTTATATCATGCATAGGGCCTACTTTTTGTTCTAAATTGCCTGCTGGCTTTAGGGAAAGCCAACAAATATCACAAACAAGGGTTCCTATTTATATTTCTGTTTCCCTCTGAATAAAATCAGAAGGCACCAAAGATCATTTTTAAATAACTTGATTTGACTAAAATGTTTAAAGACGAAAGACGATGTTGTCTTTGTCACAATAATATTCTCAATTTCTGATTTCAACGCAACAGGTCACATTTCTGTCTTTGCAAGCTTTTGGCACGCACAACAAAAACCTGAAATGTTAAGATGTATACCTATAGTTGCCTACGGTTTCATAATAGTGTGGAACCCTGTGTTGGTTATTTCAACCCAATGGTTATTCTAATAGCTCAGGAGTGGTTATCCTTTTTTTCTTAGGTTTTTCTTATTTGCCTAAACTGGAAGAACCACCAATGATTACTTACCTGAAACAGGGCTTTCAAGCTTTGCCTCTTGAGTGCAAATCATTAGAGCATATAACCACATACATTTATCATCCTCCTATACCTGTGTTTAAGGGCAGATTGCTCTCGAGTAGTATATCTGTAAAACAGCACTTCATAGGCTCCTGGTACATGGGGGTGCCAATTTTGACAACATGCCATATTGCCACAGTGAATACTGATAAATGCTGTTTACACAGATCCATACGACTGTATGGAGTGTTTTATTGTCTGTATTTGTGTGAGCAGGAGATGGGCCGTCACCGATGAAGCGATTAGAGACTCATCCCACATTAAACACCAGTGAAACTCCATTTGTCAAATCAAGGGGATTGTAGAGGATTTTCTCAAGGGAAGACTACTGGCTCCCCTCCCTCCCTTAATTATTTCTATCTCATAGGTCTGTATATTATTTAATAATTTCCTTGCATATTTAGTTTTTAGTATTTATTTTTGTGCAACTATGTGCAATGTTTGATTACGAAGCCTAAAAGGCAAACAGAAATTATTTCTTTATTCATTATTCCAATGTTCAATGCCAAAAACATGATTAAATCGTTAATCACAGTTATTTGTGTGACAATTAATCATTAACTTAAACGTGTTAATTGTAGTTGAAATGTTGAGAACTAGCTCAGGTCTTGGGCTAACACTCTTGATGTTGACCTTGGCTCTGACCAGCTTGCTGCCCTTAAGCCATGCTGCCGTACGCCACACAGACAAGGGCCTGACCTCACCTGTCGCACAACAGCCGAGATGTTCCTTCTCAGACAAAATGGATCACTAACATTTCATAACACATGTGAACTTTAGGGAGAAAGGAATGGCAATAAGGTAAAGTGAGATGAGAAGACAGCATTTCAGTTTGTAGGCCACAAGGAACGACAACAAACACAGGGGGCCCCGCGTGAAATGGGATCCACCTTTAAGAATGATGGTAGTGATTGTGTGTGTGTGTGTGTGTGTTTGTGTGTGCTAGGGGTGGCATTCTCTGTGTAACGGTGACGACACCCTCTTGTCATGAAAAGGTCACAGATTTTTTTTCCTGCCAACAACCACCAGTGTTCAGTGTTGTTGCCATGTCAACTTATTATTTATAAGCGACTTCTTTAAACATATTTTTCTGTAAAGTTGCGGGTTCGTTTTTTTTTTCCGTTTCTAAAGTGTAGTTGCTTTTTAATTTTAATTTATTTATTAAACCATTACATGTTTTCAATATTTGTTTTAATTTTGAGACAACTGACTAGGCTACTCGATAATGTTAGTGTAGAGTAGATGATGATACATTTTATCTGTGTTGATTCAATGGGCAGATGGAGTTGGTTCTGGAAAACTATAATGGCGCCATCTGGCGGTGTCTGGAGGCAGTGCAGCAAACATACCGGTATTGTATGTCTGTATGATCAATATTTTTGAAGACTTAAACCACGCACGCATCGGATTTGATAACCTCTAGATGACAGGGCAGGCTCAACTAGGCCTACACCTAATTAGGTGTGTAGCCTACATAAAAGTAAAACTCCTACATAATGTAGGCGTTTACCTCGTTAGGATTAGCTGGGTAGATAGGCCCAGATAACATCCATGTGCATAAATATAAATGTGCATTACCGTGATTTTAAAAAATCATGTAAACTATGACATAATCCAGAGTTACTAGAGAATAATAGAACGTGATATATATAGGGTTGCCACCTTTGAGATCTTGAAATAAGGGACACTCTTTACGCCTGCCACGGCCTTGCGGCGCAGGCGTGTGCGGCAAGGCCGGCAATAGGTTGAAGCAATAAGTTGAAGCAATAGGTTGAAGCAATAAGTTGAAGCAATAGGTTGAAGCAATAGGTTGAAGCAATAAGTTGAAGCAATAAGTTTAAGCAATAGGTTGAAGCAATAGGTTGAAGCAATAAGTTGAAGCAATACGTTGAAGCAATACGTTGAAGTTTCCCTTCAACTTATTGTTAATGCTATCCACAACTTTTGAAGTAGAATTTTGTTTTCCAAATGAGCATAACAACATAAAGAGTTCTGATTGTGAATCCGAGTGGTTCTTTAAATGGGCACAATATTTAATTATATTGATTTTTTTTACTTTAAAACTCAACATTATTAAACAATCAACTATAATAGTCTACTAAAATAGCAGGCTAACCTATCCCCACATCAGCAGCCAAGATGTGGGCTATTGGGCAGGTATTAGAAATACTACTGACATGACATCTTGTAAAAACACGGATAAATAAGATGATAAATAATATAAGGTCCCATACCGAATCGATCTCAGGAGATGTTTGTCAAATGTCAAATGGATTTCATGTTTGGGTCATGAAGAACTGAAAATGAACTGAACATGAAGAACACGAAAAGATGAAATTACCTACCTAGGTTCCATCATGGAGTCAAATCTTTCCGGTGATAAAATGGCCACCAACGTAATCAAAAAAGTCAACCAAAAGAACAAGATTCCTATACAGGATCTCCTCACTGGTCAACAAAAACACCTTGAAGACCCTAACAGGAGCCCTCGTACAAGGTTTCCTCGACTATGCATGCACCTCCTGGACGGTACCACAGCACCTCAAAGGCCCTTAAAACAAGGTTCCAGACTTCCCAAAACAAACTGGTCAGGCTACTACTTGGCCTCACTCCCCGAACCCACATGGCTGGAATGGCTACAGGACTCTATACTAGGAGCCCGCGGACCCCCATTAGAAAATATATGCCAGCAACCCCCATAAGAGAGGATTTTTATGCAGTGATTCTCAACCCATTTAATTTCAAGTACCAGTTTGACATGCATTAGTCTACGGACCCCCATTTAATGGCATTTCTATCTCTGGGCCCCCAATTCATATTGTAAAATCAATGTTAATTTAACTCTGAGGGTCCATTTGGTTCCATTTGTACACTCTCAGAGTTACAGACCCATAAGGGTCCATTTGGTTCCAAACTATAATTTAGCTGGGGACCCCCTGGAACTCCCTCAAAGACCCCTGGGGGTCCCCGGACCCCACTTTGGGAACCACTGGTTTAGGCTACTGTGTGCCTCCTGCTAGAACAATTGTGCTGACTTTAATATTTCCTGTGTTTTGTTTTGTTCATTATTGTTAAATTCAGTGTTGATGTGTAGAGGCTATTTAGGAAAATAAGGAACAAACTGTGTTCCTTATTGGTTCAATAAGGGACGCATCATTTAATTCTCCAATAAGGGATGATTCTGTATTTTAAGGGACGGGTGGCAACCCTAGATATATATGACAATACCATGCAAAGCATATAGGTATAGGGTTAGCTCTCATTAGAGCTATGGACCAGAGCTAGGTGGGTCATTACTCATTAGCATATGGGTATTGTATTGTTTATGCTTTGCTATCTCACCACAAACGTTCTATAACAATCTTACCCAATAAACGCATCTTCAGTTCGTTGTATCTTGGCCCTCACTTAGCTCTGGTCCATAGCCTTCTGCAGGGCAGAATCGTAGAAGCAGTAGAAGGCTATGGACCAGAGCTATAGCCCTCACTGCCCTCAGGCCCCGAGTCTTCTGGTCCTGCATGCTAACCTTTAGGCTTTTCCATCCAGAACCAGTCAGCTTGACTGACTCCTCGCATTAGTGTTGCATACCTCCTTTATGATGAATTCCTGTTCTGTCCTTTGTCTATATAGAAGTGTCTATTTGTACGTCTCTAAATGTTTTTGATGAATTGAACATTGTGGACCCTATTGGAAACAAGTGTAATGCTTAATTGGGTCGTCCACTCACAGTTAACAGCCTTTGTATTGAGTTTGTGCTTGAAATGTACTGTAATTCTGCAAACTGTTAATACATTTTTCAATCAATCAATCTGTGCCATACCACCTGGAAACTAGCACCACAATTCTAGACTATGGTTTCCTGCACAAGACTAATATCGTTCACAAGGCTCAGATACCGTCGTACTGTGTCAAATATCAAGATATATACTTTTTTTATTTACAAGATGGGACAGTGGCCATAGATGATCTGACTATAACGAAATAGCCTTCACAGAATTAAACTAATTGAATAATTTGGGTTGCATTTCAGCCATTGTGGGCAGTAAAGTTAAATAATAAAAAGACCCTCAGGGTTCCCTGAGGGGATTCCAAATGGACACTTTGAGTGTACACGTGTGTACCATTTGTACACTCCAGTCTCTGAGTTATGGGGTCCTTCAAATAAAAAGACAAGCAAATAAAAAAAGACCCGAACACAGTTAGAATTTCTCAGCGCTTTGATACCAGCACCAAGAGAAGACCCTGCTTCTGCGAGGAGCTGCCATAGCGAGTTTATTTACAATTCACAAAATACAGGCTTCTCTTTCAGTTTTCAAGCATTTCACATTATCATCTTTTTTTGACCCATTTAAATGTTCCACTCCTCTGTCTATTGCCATCAGTCTTTGGTTTTCCATGAATGAAAACTCGGCATAGCAAGAAGACTAACACTTCAACAACAGCTTTAAATTATCCAGCATGTTTTTTCTTCTTCCCCTTGCATTTAGAAATGTATGACACAGGTTATTCATTACTACCTGGTTGGAATATAGAATGGCCGATACAATAACTATAATTCAGTACAATTTGTCTCCAAAATATAGCTGGCTTTCATCTGCCCATCTCTCTACATCTTATGTACAATGCTCTAATTTCCTTGCATATGGCTTCAAAACACAAAGTTATGTTTCAAAGGAACTCTTGCTTTGTCGTTGTGCGTTGGGTTTGTGGCGGCTATTTGGAAGGCCTTGTGTAGTAGTAGTAATTGTCATTGTACACTTAACTTTTTTCACGAGTCAATGTAAATGACTAAGTGCTACGAAGCCGTGCAGATTTCAAAATCAAAGAACAAAAACAAAACAATCAAACAAAGAACTGTATTTGCTAAGGCATTTAGTTATGCACTTCGGGACCAATCTGAAATTAAGACTTCTATTCTAAAATGCAACATATTGTAGTAATGTAGTATTCCTGTGAAAACAAAGTCTTCTTACCATGAATGTTCTTGAAATGTTCAATTTCAACATTTTCACCAAAAAAATTAATTTAACATTTTGTCAAATATGGCCTTTAGCCCATGTTTGACAAAATGGTAAAAGCCGACTACTGCTAATCTTGAAAATGTACCCGTAGGTATATATCATTTTTATAACATTTGCTAAAGAAATCATTTTTCCCCCCATGTGACAGATATCACATTTTGAGATCAAACTCTGCAAATGTGTATCAGCAGCATCAATCTGCAAAGACTGATCTGGATCCGAGTCAACTTTTTGAATCAATGACCCACAGACTAAGCATCCTGGAGAGAACAGTGTTGACCTGAAACCACTGACCAGGGGTAATGGAGAAGCAGAGGACAGCACTGCCCGACCAGGCAGACATCATGTACAGACTACAGAGCTGACCCATCCATCCAGTGCTTTCAGGTCCCTGAAACAGTCTACAACAGTGTTTCTCAAACTTTAAAAAGTCAACTGACAATTTAGAACCCTCTGAAGGAACCCAGAGTGTCCTCTGGATCCCACCTTTGAGAACCACTGGTCTACAGTCATGACAGGCAATGGATCTCCAGGTTCAAGAGTTACACTGCTATATTACATTGTTTTGAGTGTTAATTTTACTTGAGAGTGTAGAATGGGCCCATAATGCGCAATACTACCTTCCAACGTCAGAAAAACTGGTTCGGAAAAGTCTCCTAAACTATAGTTTGGGAAGGACAGGATATCTGGAGGTACACAGCTTCCGAAGGAAGGAGTATGTACAGTATTGCGCTTAAGGTCCATCTGGTTACATTTGTACTAGGGTTGGGATCCTGTAGGATTTGTATGATTCTGTGTCCTCTACGGTCCGATTCCTTAACAGTTCCCCTTCACAATTCCTTTAGGGGTTCCAAATGTACCCTGTAAACCTTTAACTCAGTGTACTTACAGTACAGGTCTGTAACTCTGAGTGTACACAATTTTGTACACTCCCGAGTTACGGTGGTGCTTGAAATGGAAAAGTTTGAGAAGCACTGATTATTGTAATTGTATAGCAGACGTGATGTCCACACACCAGCTTTGACAGTGTGATAACTGGAAACAGCTCCAAATGTGATGGAACCGATTCCAGTTCCTCAATGTTGGATTCGGTTCCGGTCCGGATCCCAACTCTAATTTGTACACTCCAGTTACAAAGGGATAAATTAACACTCAGGATTTACTGTGTAATTTATGCTCATCCAGTCACTGTAACAGCACACAATCACATTCATCCAATTAACAGAGGCATATGACCCTAATCCCAGCCACAGCTAAGTGTGTTTAATACTCAAGTGTTACAAAAATCAAAATGTGACACTCTCAGCTCAGTAGGCTGAGGATAAGTCCTGCCAGTGTCAACCAACGGGGTGAAGTCAGTTCTTCAGACTTTAAATAAATCTACAAATAATTAGTTACTATATATTCCTCATTAAACTTAATTTCAGAAAGAGGCAACATGCCTTTTTCTGACTGTAAGCAGCCACATTACAATGCGCTGACGAAGTATCGGACCATTATTTGTTAATGTCACGTAACCGAACAGCCGTCTCCGGAAGAGAGATTTAATCATGTACTTTGTTGTAATTCCCCCCCCCCATTGTTTTATGTGTAAAGTTTAAACTTGTTCCACAGATGAAGTGGTAGTAACATATACTGTATATACAGTATATTTATATTAAAGTGCAAAGTATGTCTACATTAACAGTTGAAAGAGGGTATATTTCCCAATGCTGAAAGTGTGAGCATTGTCTAGATGTTAGGAGGTTTATCCCTATGGTCTAATTTGTCACTCTTCATCCCTACATAAGCCACTTCAGGGGAGGGGACTGACAAATGAAACCTAAAGGAAAAACAAAAAGGGCAGAGAAGGACATGGTTGGGTGGGGAGGAGGTAAACCGGATTCCACATCAAACTGAAGCTCTTGTCTTCTCGCCGCCACGCAAGCTTCTCTACTTGTCTCAGTCTCGCTCACCGCGGAGCTGCCTCTCGTGCTGCCGCTTGGTGATGGCATACTTGAAGAACTCGTAGACGGACCAGCTGATGGCCGTGGAGGGCATCTGGTATATGACCCGGGCCTGGACGCCTTTAAAGAAGGCCGGCATGCCGCCCATCCTGTAAACCGTCCGAAAGGCCTCGCCCAGGCCCGAGATGTGGCGGGAGGAGTCGCCGCCAGCGGAGGCTGCTGCCACCACCGCGCCGACCCCGCCTCCCCCCGCGGCCACGCTCGGGGCCTGCGCCTGGAGCACGTGGATGGTCAGGGCCTCCTGGGTGTTGAGCAGCGTCTTGCACACGTCCAACGGCGTGGTGATGGAGGCGGCTAGGGCGCCGGCCAGTGCGCCGGACACCACATGTGAGGTGGGGTTGTACTGTCTGTGCGGGTTGAGCAGCTCCTGCAGGTACTCGTAGGTCATGAAGTGGAGCGCCTGGAACGGCACGTTCATGGTGAGCTGCGTGGTGTAGCTGCGGTAGAAGGCGGCAGGGCCCTCGCGCTGCACCAGAGCGCCGATGCAATGCAGTACGCCGCGGTACGGCGAGTTGTACATCTGCATGCGCTGTTTCACCACTGGCCAGGGCAGGGGGGGGGGGGCAGAGAGGTGGTTAGGATGCACAGACATGTCAGAAAGCACAAAAAAACCCTTACTTTTACTCCGAATGGATATAATAAAATAATCTGTGTCCCCGATTGTACCATATAGTCACTTTTCCCCATTTATGTGCTGATTGATCAGATATCTATGTCCATTCTAGAATAGTATTAAAAGTTGCCCAGTCATGAAGTTAGGGCATATGGAGGAATACATAACACATATTACAGGATTCATTAGCATTTCCCCCCCCCGCCATATTTTACAGTACTAAAATGTAAAAGAACAGAATTCCTTCCCAGTTCATTCCCCACATTGTCAACCGGAGTCTTCTCTATCAGTACAGTAACAGTTGGTAAAGAAGAGTCATGAGCTCCCCCTAGTGTCACAGCTGCAGAGTTACGTGCATGTGTGTGTGTGACTGTGTGTGTGTGTCAGGCGAGTCAACATATTAGAACGGTGGTTCTCAAAGTGTGGTCCAGTCCAGCCGTCCAGGGACCCTCAGGGTTCCTTGAGGGCATTCCAACCAAATGGAACCTTTAGACTAGAGGTCTATAACTCAGAGAGTGTACAAAATTACAAATGGAACCAAATGGACCTGGTTTCATTTGTACTCTGAGTTATGGGGTTGTTGAAACAAAAATACTAGACTGTATGTATTAGACTAGATCATTAGAGTAAGAAGAGAAAAGACTTGTACCTTCTGCTGGGTTCATAACAGCATCATGGAGTACTGTGGCCATGCAGCCTGCAACACCTACAGGAGACAAAGAGCAGAGGGGAGTTCACCTCTTCAGGCTTAGTACTAGGAAATTAAGTACTTTTACATTTGCATGCAATTAACAAGCTTGTTTTTAACCGATCAGGTAAAGTCACCTTTTTTCCAGTTATGCACACTGGAATCTGGCCAGTAGAACCACAGCCACATTTTCTAGGGCGTATCCGTAGATACCTGGCGTTTAACCACATACAGTACTACGGTAGTTGCAATGTCCCCACCCAGTTCGATTCTAGGCAAAAACCTGAGCTGCAAGTGCCCCTCCCAATCTCCTCCCAATCTCCCATCAATTCTCTGTCTCGCTACAATCAATTAAAAAGGCCAAGGGCCTTTTGTCTGTCCCACTTCTCCCAGCACACCATACCATACCCCACCCAGTCCTGACCATCAGGACCATCGGTTGACATATTTGACACTCCCGGCCATCCAACATTTGTGTGGCTGTGCCCTAAAGCAGAAAATACTTTGGTTATTACCCAACAGCAGGAGTGTATGTCCATAGAACACGTTGTTTTCCTCCTTTCTTTAGTAAAGACACACCCTAATGCTCTATGCAGCTGGCATTTTTTTGTTTTTTTGCAGCAGAACAGCAGCACCCCCCAGGCACGTAAATAAATTTACAATTTTGGAGGAGTGCACTACTAGTGCAGCTCATTAATATCACTTTTTTGACTAACCAATTAAAACCAAGGAAGAGGAGAGACTAAGTAGTTGATCCTGGCTGTGTCTTATAACCTGCATTGAAGGGCGATACCACAACCATGCCAATGATGCCATCCACATTTACCAGTTTTTTGTCTAGGCTATTCGCGATAACGCAGAATCGCAAATGACAGCATTCAAGCACAGCAATGGTTGCTAGGTTCAAACATTGCGTAATGAGTGCCTCTGTGACTGTGTGTTTTTAAAAAGGTCTCTACACATATCAAAAGTACTAATAATAATAATAATAAATAAATAAACATTCTGTGGACACAGCCCTTAATGTTAATAGAAGAAGCAATACTGTGGCACAACTGCTGTGTTTTCCATGGCAAAAGTCAGGACAGGCAAATAAAGAAAATGGTAAATGGTGCTTTTATCCAAAGCGCTATACATAGATTGTGCATTACATGCATTACATTCACCCATTCACAGTGACAGTGTGACACACATTCATACACAGATGGCAGAGGAAACCATGCAAGGCACCAACCTGCTCATCGGGAGCAGTTCGGAGTCTTGCTCAAGGACACTTCGACACTAACTCATGGGGGAGCCAGGGATCGAAATGGGAACCTCGCGGTTCCTTTCCGGCTGCTCTAGCGGCCACTCTACCCCTGAGCCAATGCCGCCTGGTGCTCATGTGAAACCAAACGGAAGCACTTCCAACAGTCTTTTGGAGAAGTAGGGTATAGCAGCAACATCCTGTGTGTTGATGTGCACACAGGCTTCCTAGTTCCTACCGTTAGCAACGTGGCTGTTGGCTCCCGGGTAGACCGTGTTGTTCAAGGAGAATTTGATCTTCTCGTAGCAGGCGAAGTACAAGGCATGGGCTGGCCCCGCCCCGACCGCCATAACATTCATGCCACGGACAGGCCTCCACACCCCTTCGGTGCGCACGATCTGCCGCAGGGCGCCCATCACACTGCGGTAGCGTGCTCCAGGCTCTGGCTGCAAGCTCTGCATGCGCGTCTGTGACAGGGGCAAAGAGGTCACAAATCAACAGATTTCCGACTGGTATGAACTATGAAACCATGTTAAAGACACTTCCCTTAGAGAAACGTACATACATCCTACAATTGTGTGTCAAATGTTAATGGGAAGACATGAGAACTTGGACCCTGTACCTATTGTTATGATTTATTTTGTTTTTGTGTTTTAAATTTGTAGTTGTGTCTTGTGTTTAAGTATTAAGGGTGGTTCTGAATGTTAAATGTCACAAAACTTTGGTTCTGTCTGAGCAGAATTCCTTTCAATACATACTCCTGTGTACTGAGGCTGCCTTGAACCTAATAAATTGCATGAAAAGAAAAGAAAAGCGAAATCAAGTATCAACAGTTGTTTGTCTGGTCACCATACACCAAAATTGGCACACTGGACAGTGCCACAGTGAAATACACACTGCTACACCGACAATAGGTTGAACCAACTGCAAAAAGCCATCCATGGAGTGGTTTTTCCGTCATAGTTTTTACATTTTTGGATAGTACATTTTCCTGACAGCACTACAGACGTTCTCTCAGAAATAAAATCTTGTAGTTTCTGGAATCAGCTGACCCAAATGCATTAATAACTAACTAAACCTGGCTATGTATGAAAAGACAATGACGCACTCCGGCAATTCAATTTTACGCAATGTGAAGAAATCTCGCTTTCTTCCTGAGACGTAATCATTTAGGGCTGCGGTTGGCAGGCTGCCATGGAAATTCCTTCTCTAGACTGCTGGGAAATGACTTAGTCTGTTGGAATGTGCCAACTCACCCCCCCCCCCCCCCCAGTCACTGAAAATGTCATGCGTTTAGTGGTCCTGGTCTTGATTAGCCTGGATCCAGCCCATAGACACGCCCACTCTCTGAGTGGACTTCAAGAAGCTTCAGAGTCTGATAATCAGGCTAGGTCTTGACCGATTTCGGAGTGACCCACAACAACTGAGTGTTTATAAAGAAAATGAAAGGAGAAAAAAAATATTCTCCCAACTTCCCTACTTCACAGAGCTGAATCTAAAGAAGAAAAAATAACCTAAAACTCTGACAATAAAGTAGGATCAAAATCATCAAATCATGGAATACAACACAATTGGAAATCGGAAAAACAAGTATAATATAACTATTCATATGTATATGTCTACACAGTATAATGGGGCTCCCAATGTGTGCTGCTTATATTTCTGACTAATATGTCTGGCTGAGATGTTTGACCATCATCTGTGCGTCATATAAGACAAAAAAAACTGAACAGCTTATGATCAGAAAGCTGTATTTTAGTCATAAGGGAAACTCCTGTTTGAAATGTTAATGGTTGCCTTGAACCTTGCCTGATATGTGCAACTACTCCACTATCTTGCTTGGACATAACACTGTTAATAGTTTACTGTCAGCCATGTACAATAAACTGTACACTGTTAATAGTTTACAGCCAGCCATGTGCTGTAGACTGTATTTACTATACTTACTCGTCTTGTGCATGTCCCCGATTAATTGCCACGTGCCAAAACCCGTTGGCCTTCACAATGTTCTGTGCACTATGCGTGTGGCTGGATTGGGGGGAATCCTTTTATTTTTTGGCCAATATTGAACATTTGATGCCATTTACAACTGACTGAGTAGGAGCAGGTAGAACACCACAAAGGCACCTAACTAAGTATGCCTTTTTAGAGGAGGTCTGCTGTGGCTTCATAAAGAACAGAATCTTGCAGGCCATGAGGCCAAATGACAGAAATGGTAGGTGTCAGGAGAAGTAATGTGATCTTTAGACTATGTACTATTGTCCATTACTATTGTAGGTTTGAAGCCTGCAATGTCCTCCTGTCAACGTGTTACTGAAAGACATTGCAAGTCATTCTGGGTAGCACCAGAGACTCTAGACTCTTAGAGCATCAAATGTACAATGTAGCCTAAATGTATATAGGGCATCAGAACCAAACCTCTCTCTGCTTGACAGGAACAAGACCTTTCAAAGGACCCTGAAGAATGAGGAAACTTATAAAAGCCAAAGCAAGAAATGCATCAGACAATGACCATATGCAACAAGAACAAGTCATGATGTTGAACAACCTGCTTTGTTGACACCAGGAAACAGATGATGAAAATGAAGACAATGGTCACAGTGAGGAAACAGTCCACAAAACATTACTAGAATAGAAACCAAATTGACTTCCTAGTTCCTATAAAGATACCATCTGCAAAAAACAGAGCAAATCTTTGAAAATCTATTAAGACTATGTTCACTTCAATTACTTGAAGCTACAGTAATTGAACTGGTTGACACAAACATGTTACGCTCAACGCTAACTCTTTAGAAAATATAGAGTTACATTTCCTGTTATGGCCAAGCCGCCAAAGAATGCTAGTGGGCCAATTATCAGAATAAAACCTTCAAACTGTCCAAAAGAGAATTTATTTGATTTATGGTGAGATGCAATTTTGTGTAAATATCATGACAATTTTATTGTTTCGGCTCATACTACTTTCCTGTTGGGACCATTTGTATATAGTAGTCTGTGAGACAAACTATGGACTTCTTCAGCTGCCAAGTTCAAAGCTGCAACTGAAGCGGGTAACATTATGGACGCCCGATATCAGGTGTTAACTGCGTAGCTACTAGCTAGCTACTCACAGCTCGTACATTACGAGCATATGTGAGCTAAGCAAAGGTAGACATGACGACAGACTCCAGCTGGCATTGTCAGACTTCGAAGAGCAACAGGGTGCTGCCAAGTAGTAACGAGAGGTACAATCAAACTGACATGACCTTGAGGCCTGAACAATATTGCTACTATAATAATGTGCAGAAAAAGGTCAACTGTAATTTGCTGTGATAACTGTGATTTGTGACAAACGGCCAGATGATACTGCTCGAGAGTGAGACCAGTAACCAAGCTTCCCGGACCTCAACTAAATAGCCAGCCTCTCCATAGCACACCCAGTCACATGATGATACCCATCCTGTGGAATGATAACGTGTGTAATAACATCAACAACACATACCGGTAAATAATCACAAGCTTTCCATGATCCAGATGCACTACAAAGGCTACAGTTGCACAGTTAAGATCCTCAGTGTAACCTCAGAATACAAATGGGACCAAATGGACCCTTAAATGTCAATTTGCTCCCATTTATACACTCTCAAAAGTTTGTGTACTAACTGTAGTACTGAATGTAGTCATAATCATATCATAGTAACATAACATACCGGTAGTAAACACATCATAGTATTAGTAACTAATATAGTTCAATATACTACTATGTAGTTACAGTGCAGTAACTGTGTAGTTACTGCACAGTTAGTTATGCTAACTACACCTAGCTCCTTTCGGAACCCTACGTTAAAGTTTCTGACATTTTGATGACTTTATGGTCCAAAGGAGCTCAACCCGGGGGGTCCGGAGACGGGCTAAACTACACCGTAGTTATGCTGTCTATTTACAGACAGTTATGCTAACTAGTGCTAGTCTGCTAACAAGCCCTTTCATCCAGGCTTAGGCTCAGTTGACGGGCCTTATAAATCCAACTCCAAAGCAATCGGCTCGTTGGACAACACAAACAAACATGCTATGAAATGTATATTCATTGTGATATATTATATATACCTTCACACAGTCGATGGGGTACATGAGGCAGTGCTCCATGATGCCAGCCACGGACCCTGCCAACATGTGGGTGCTGGTGGGCACTCCCTGAGGAAGCCCCTCATAGTCTATTTCAGGAGGCTCCACCACCACCACCACCGCGGAGTGCTGCTCCGCCGTCCGATGGTGATACACCGGCACCGGGCTAAAGTCCTGCTCCCCGCCGCCGCCTCCTCCCCCCAGCCTCGGCAACGACGACGACGACAGACTCCCGACGACGAACCCAGCAGCTCCCGTGGTGTCCAGGAGCCTGCCGCCGAGCCACCGAATGTCCGCCGCGGCGCCCGTCGTCACCCCACCGCTGTTGTTGGCGGCGCAGCTGCTGGAGGTTCTCTCCACCGACATGGTGACTCCTCCGCCTCGCCGGGAAACGAAACCGTCCGCTTCCATGCGGATGGACGGGAGGGGTGGTGACTGAGGTTCGTCGACTAGTCAAACTAGCGGCTGTCTCTTCGGGTGTCGTGGTCCGTCTCCCCCGCGGAGCAAGTCGGCCTTTCTTCCAGCCCAGATAATAACCGTTTGAGAGTTCCGTTCCTGTCTGAAGGTAACGGAGGGGAACCAACCATACAAGCCGAACCGACCGCGGAGCCTCAGGTCGTCACGGCGGCGCGGGCGGTCGAAGGGGTCGTGGATCGGACCGGAAGGGACGTAATATCGGGGGTGGATATGGCTTCGAATCGGGAAACAGTCCGAGTTGGTCAAAAATAGCTGTCAGTCATCCACGATCGGGCGAGACGTCAACGCGATTGGACCGTGGGTTCGTAAAAATAAAGGCGGGCAAGACAAGAGAGACGAGGGCGGGACTTGAGAGCTGTGACAACAGAAGGGCATTGTGCGGTATTTTCATAACAGCGGTGGTCACGTGGGTTTTGAGCAAGAAGGGGGGAGGGCTTATGTAATTAAAAGTTGTTATACAAAATAATAATAATCTTATTTGGTAGTGATTTTGGTGGTCATTTCCCCACACACAGACACACTAATAGAAACAACAATCTGTCAACCCGTCATTCAAGGTCGAGCTACGAGCTGAGGTCGTGGATGGAATGGATCATCTCTCAGATGAAAAAATAATATTTTCTGAATTATAAAACACACGTGCACCATTGCATCATGGTTTCGGTTAGCCCTGGTCCAGTGCGAGTTGAGAGACCAGAGCTAGGTTTCGGAATGAATGAACTGAAGCAAAAAGCAGCAAAGTTTACAGTGGTGTACACTAATATGGAAGTACATTTTTGGACCCACTTCAGGCCTATATACATTTCGGTTATTTGAAAATAGCCGATCTACCATGCGAGCATTGTGAGCTAGCCTGATATTTTCAGAAAATGTTGTATACATTTGAAAACTTGTGAAATGGGGCATCCTGCATAACTTCATACTTTTGGTACTTTCATTTGATACCATTTGATTGATTGATTGATTGATTAACAGTTTGCAGAATTACAGTAGCTACATTTCAAGTAGGCCTACAACTCAATACATTAAACTGTGAGTGGACGACACCATAAAGCTACACTTGTTTACAATAGGGCCCACCTTTTTCAATTCATCAAAACATTTAGAGACGTACGAATATACACAACTATATAGTCAAAACAGGAAATCATCATAGAGGAGGTAAAAACTAAGGGAAAATAAACATATGCAGTGAGGGGGAAAGGGGTGGGTTGGTGAAACCAATACTTTTGTACTTTTACTCATACATATACATTTTGAATTCGGGACTTGTACTAGATTGACAGGAAAGACTGGAAATTGACAACATTCTACATTACAATCTACTGTCCCTGTCATGTGGGCATTATTTTGTCCACGTGGGGGCGTAGTTCAGCGCACATGTGACGTGGCTTATAAAAACAACAAGCTCCACCCGGATATACGTAGTGTGGTGGATTTAAATACGTCGTGTTGTCATTTCCCATCTCAACATGATCTCTCCTGCCTGGCTGCCTCCTCTGTAGTAATCCGAGGAAGCAGGTTTTTACATTTTGCACTAAACAAATAATAACACATTTACAACGACCACCAATTCAACAAGTCTTGGAACAGGAAACGCACAGTAAGTAAATGATCACACACATCATTACATTACAACCATATGGAAGTAACCAATGGAATAATGGCCCGCCCCGGGAAGCCGGTATTGGTGTTGCTAGCTAAAACTACACTTTATCATTATATGTAAGTTGTAACATGGTAATTGTAGGCTTATAATCTATTCTCTGGCAAAGAAAAATACATGCCGTCCTAAAAGCTAACAGGCTAAATGTGCTGATTTCATTCTGACAGATGTACGTATGTGGGGGCGACTTGTTAAATTACATAACTGTAGCTTGTGTGTCTTGTTTGTTGTTGTCTGTTTATATTTAATGCAAATCAATATCATGACATGGACCTGTGTTTTCTCCTCTCCTCCCATGCAGCACAACAGAAGAAACCCCACCATGACTGAACAACCGTGCACAGTCTTGTATTCCACTCTATAACATATGGCAAGGTAATGCATGTAAGGCAGTGGTATTTGCTCGTGGAAGCACATCTGAAAATGTTTTATGCCAGGGAGTGGGACGGTGGGACCCCCATAAAATATTCAAATTGATGTTTTGAAAATAGCAGATCTAGCTCACAACGCATCACATTACGAAACGATGTGACTTAGGCTACATGAAAAATCATGTAGCATGAAAAATCATGTAGCCGATGATTTTTATTCCATATTATTAAGGGTCCATTTGGTTACCATCAATCATTTCACTGGGGACCCCCCTGGAACTCACTTTGAGAACCACTGTTGTTAGGAATATGATACTTCACTAATAGATTTTTTTAGGAATAGCTTTTAGCCTATCTTACCACTCGTATAGTTATTACATATTACATAACACTGTTATTACTGGCTTTATCTTTATAGATGCATGCAGCAGTCTAGTGCACTATGGAAGTTAATTATCAAAGTGTGATAACTCCTGTACATGACATCGTTCCTTGTCAAAGCACACTGATTTCACAATGTGTTGTATGGAAATATGACTGTCTTGTACATTTAAATAGAATACGCCAAAACACAAATGTATTCTATCACAGTCGGAATAAAGTTGGATTTGGGGGATTCAGTGAAGTGTCCATGACATAGCTTTAGTTTTGTTTCTGCACCTGAATTTCTTTTTTTCTTGTTTTCTTTTTTGGTGTGCATGATGCATACATTTGTTGGACAATTCACAATGTGTTGTCACGAGAGTATAAATGATCCTGGCAACAGAGATGCCCATACAGAACATGTTCAGTTTGTTTCTGGTTTCCCTCAATATGTGAAATTAAATTAGAGTAGACAGTGTCTTATTTATGCATCAGCATCACAATCAAATGTTATATTGTGTACTAATACATCACAACACCTTTTGCCAGATGTCTTTAGTAGCTATGGTCTGAAGAACTTAGTTTGTATTGGTATATTGGTAGTCTCGTGTAGCAAGTAACTATTCCACAATCTCCGAATGCTATATAGAGTCTGGAACTACACAAAAGCTGGGAACGGAAGCTGTCAGACTATTTTTATTCATATTAGGACAAATTTGCATGCAACGAAACAGAAATGGCGAGGAGGCGTCAAATCCTCGGATCATTTTCAGAGCTTCCGTTGCTCTAGAGTACAGACTGTATGACGGAAGCCTTTGAAAATTGTGGGAGGCAACGAGAGTAGTATAGCGGTCATGACGGATACATTTTTCTATTTCCATTGTCATAATTGAATGACGTCCATAGTGCATTTTGTTATATTGTTTGCTCATGCTCGTCTGTCTGTCTGTCTGTCTCCTCTCCTCCACACAGGATCAGCCTGTCCTGTGTGCCTGCCTCCTGGTACTGTGGCTGTGTCCCCAGGCAGAGGCTGCTCCTGCTGCTGCTGCTGACCTGCATGACCCTGCTGTTGCTGGGCCTCTACGAGAACCAGCTCCTGGGCCCCCACCATCACCGCGCTGGGGGCCGCATCAACAAGTGAGCCAGCTTAAATAACCACTAAGTGACTTGAACCCCGGCATCCATCCGTGTTCTGGTGGGGAAAACGTTCGCTGAAAATATAGCCAATCTACAAGCTTAGATTGGCTATCTAATTTTCAGCAAAGATATTTAATGTTTAATATTTGATGACTGCTGCAACAGAAAATTCACTTGTGTGGGACCAAGTATAGGGTTTAAGACGGTGGTTAAGTTTGGAGAATAGAAGGAGATAGAGAAGATATTAATGGTCGATCTAATGTAGAATAGATTGAGCGGCACGCGTATCACTACATGTGAGCATGTCTGTTGCATTATATTTAATCAACAATGAAATAACTTAAATTAGTTCAGGTAACATACAATTGTTATCTAACTTGTATCATTGTACTGCAAGCCAGAATGATTATCTCAAATAGATTGTTCTTCCCATTCTTGTTATCTAATTTGTATCATATCATTGTATTGCAAAGCCAGAATGATTAACTCAAACAAATTGTTCTTCCCCATTCGTGGTCCCTTCCTTCCTCCACAGATACCTGTCCATAGCTGAGACCATGGAGGCCACTGATGTCTTCAACCCGTCTCTGAACTACGGGGTGGTGGTGGACTGTGGCAGCAGTGGCTCCAGGGTGTTTGTTTACTTCTGGCCCCCCCACAACGGGAACCCCCACACTCTGCTGGACATCAAGCAGATGAAGGACCGCGACCGCCGACCTGTGGTCAAGAAGATCAAACCTGGTGAGTGAAGAGCTCAGTTATACTTGGTTGCGTGCCGGTGTCGTGCTCAGTAAATAGCAGATCTACAAGCTCACAACACGTCATATTCATGACGCATGCAAGTTGCAACACCGACACGCAACTATAAATTAAGTATAATATAAGTATAAATCAGGCTTAAGTAGGAGACGGGAGGGCGTGTCCCGGCCAGCTCACACTATCAGTGATGCTAACAGGGTGCATTTTGCATCCCAAAACGCAGATTATTGATAATGGACCCATCTGTGGAGTGTGGACCTTTCTGGGGGTCCCATGGACACACTACTGTCCTAAGCACTGTACTGTAAATTGGTGCTATTTAATTTACTTTATGTTTGCATATACTTTGCACTGTTGTTTGCATAACTCTTTAGATTTAGAATTGTATTTCTTTCTTTCAGATATATTTTATACATGAATATAACCATTTTATAACCATACTAGATGAAATGGGAGTTAAATGCTGCAATTTGCAAAATATGACTCCTAACGTTGTTGAAGCGGGACTCCGTCCATGGGATCCATTTAAAAGACCACCCCTGGGTCCCGGGACCCATTACAGTGAAAACTAATTTACATCACTGCACTATCTATGAACTAACCCTTACGAAGACAGTTTTGTATAATAGAAATGTATAAGCAAATACTGTAGTTTCCCCGCCCACAGCTGTGGCAACATCGATGGAAGTGAAATTATTGTTCTTAGAGCATCCTCAACCGTGTAAAAATAATCAGAAAATAAAGCAGAAAGTAATAAAACAGTGCAAATAGTAGCCATTATCATTACAGACAAACTGCCCTGCCACCAATGCAGCTAGTCGCAACTCAGTTTTAAAAAGCCAGTCCACACCAGTGCAAGTCCTTGCAAGCATAGACATATATACATAGACGCCCCTTCCGGCTCTGAGGCGTGTGTCAAAATTGAAGGCACAATTTTCCCGACATTCCTTGCGAAGAACAGCGGAAGCAAAGCGGAAGCTTGTCAAGCTTCCGCGTGCGTAACATAAGTCCCGGAAAAGACGCGCTGTGATTGGCCAGTAGTCACTTGAGTGACAGCGAGAGACGAGTCACATGAGTGACGTCACTTGGGTAGCGACGGTCGCCTTCAGCAAATGCCTTCAGCAATTCTAAATAAGAAAGATGCGGAGAACTGTTGCTTTGTGTTCACTCTTTAATGTTTTCTGTTAGTAATCTAATCCCCCCTGGCTCTGATGTTGTATTGTTAATAACTTTGTTGTTTGTGTTTGTTTGTTTGTCTTGTTTTGTATTGTAATGTATATTGTCATGACTGTTATAAAGATTTGTTAAAAAAAAAAAAAAAAGCCTTCAGCACTGCACTTCCGCCTTCATTGGGATACACGTCGCTCCAATGAACTGCAGCGGCAAATGAGGCGTCTATGTATATATGTCTATGCTTGCAAGTGCCATTGGGAATAATGGTTGCAAGTAGTTGCATGTTGGAGGAGTTGCAACTGCAAGTTGTTGCATTGGTGTGAACTGGGCTTTACAAAGGGACATGTTTGCCTCTAGCGGTGTCGGTGTATGTCGTTTGGGTCAAAGTAATAAACATAGTGATCATAGGAAGAATTAACACTTAAAGTGAAACACTTACATTTTAAATACAGTATGTTTTTCCTAAGCAACCCACACATTGGTTAAATGTGTGTAACTTGTCCGTGTTGTTCACCATACAGAAACCAGAGCCATTTATCCCTGATAAAGATCTGGGGATCTTGTAAATCAATGAGATGAAGAGTAATTTAACTATATGTCTATATTTCCCAGGATATGTATTGTGAGAAAGGTTGATATTTGTCTTCTTGGAAATAGGTATAGAAAATGTAGTCTGTAGTCTGTATACATATACGGTAGATAATTCCAGATATTCATCTACTAAGACCTCAAAGACGCTTTACATGTGTGTTGGGGCCAGGGGAGAGAAGAAAACGACTTCATTGGGGGAAAAAAACTCATAAGCAAAAGATAAGCTTGGAAAGGCGATTCTGGAGAGGTGGGTTTTCAGGGCGGTTTTGAAGGTAGGGAGGGAGGGGGTGTCTCTGTCTCTGATGTTTGGGGAGTGCATTCCAGAGGGAGGGGCACCCACAGAGAAGGCCCTGTCGCCCCAGGTTGGGAGCCTGGTCTTGGGGACCTCCAGGAGGCCGGCATCACTGACTGGACCTGAGGGAAAATACCCATACTTCAGGTGGTGGTGCTCTACGCTGCTCCTTGCAGTGGTGTGGTTATTTTCTTATCACTGGCTTACATAATGTCGAGATTATGGCAGCAGAGGGTTGTATGTTTTTTTGTTGAGGAGTCCTCACATGCGATTGACTGATGTTGGCCCGTGGCCAATATCAGCTCAGAATGTAGTGTGTGTGAACAGAACATAAACCAAAGCATGGAAATATGTATGTTTGTGTTCCTCATGAGCCTCATGATCCTTTCGATTATTATCGTTTGGATTAAACACATTCCACCTGGCGTCTCTATTTTGGGTATGTCACTACTAGGTGGAAATGTTCGCAACCTTACGCAATACTTTTACTTTTCCAAAAGATTTCAAACATTTTCATCGGCTATCGCCGGTAGTCGCCGGGTCCCATAGACAAATAATGCACTTCCGGAAAATTCGTCTGGCTGTCGCCCGCTGTTAAAACGTACTGTCATAGTTACTACTTTTTATATATGTGATGTATGCCATGCTTTTGTTATTGCTTAATGTAAATCGCTCTGGATTAAGAGCGTCTGCTAAATGCCTAAATTGTAAATTGTACTACAGGGGGCTGCCAAATCTTTGTGTGATATATATACAGTATATATTCTTTTTACATTAACCACTTGAACTTGAATCATCCCTACTCTGAGCACTACCAAAATAGACGATCTACAAACACCGCCTCAATGATGTAAAGTAACTAAGTTAATTTACTAGTAGTGGAGCAATTTAAAGTAGAACCCTGAATCTGAAAAGAGCTTTGTGCCATGGACCCCATAAGAGCAGATTCGTATTGTTAACATGTTAATAATTATTCAAGATAATACATCTATTATGTATTATGTATATGTATTATTGTGTTGCGATGCATTGTGAGTTTGTAGATATGCTATAGATATACTATAAAATAAGGTTAAATGTTGCTGGGGAACCCCTGGAAACTATTCAAGGCCCCAAACCCCACTTTGAGAACCACTGCTTTAAAGTACGGTAATGGTACCAGTAGCCTGTTACATAGAATAGACCAGAACACAAAGTAATGGCATTGATTTAATACTAGTTTGCAGAAAAAAGCACAGGGAAGTACAGTTCAATACAAGGGACTACCAAGAAAGCATGTGGTTTGTTTTCATTGGTGCTCAATTCATCAAAATCATACAGTAGTACCAGTAGCTTGTTACATAGAATAGAGCAGAACACCATTGAACATGGTGTGGTTGTTTCCGTCATCAAAGAGCCTGTGCCCTCCCTGTAAACGCATGTAAACTCTGTCCCCCTTCTCCAGCTCTATGATTATTCCATTAGATACCTGTTCTTGACCTCCACTATTGTATGCACAGTTATACAAGAGTTTCTGCTCATTTTTATACATGTAGTTGCACACATACTCTGATTTCCACACACCAAATGCAGCAAATGTGAAGTGATAGACCCCTTTTACTGGCGCAGAGAAGACGCCTGTAGATGAATTGTACGAGTTGCCGATGTTGGTGAAGACCTTCTGGTAGACCAGAGTAGTTTCAGAACCATACGGTCCAACTTGTCGAGAATTAGTCAAACCGGCAGAGAAGGCCACCTTTGGTTTGTTCCACAGTTCCTGCACTTGGCTTTCAGCAGCAGTCAGCCTGGTTTCTATGGTGGACAACTGGGCAAGATGGGCTTCACGTTCTTTTTTCAAGTCTTTGATCTGGGCCTCACCAGTACTCAGTCTGTTTTGGAGGTCTACAACATGGCCCTCACTGGTGCCGAGTCTGGTTTGGAGGTCTACAACATGGCCCTCACTGGTGCTGAGTTTGGTTTGGAGGTCTACAACATGGCTTTCGCTGGTGCTGAGTCTGGTTTGGAGGTCTACAACATGGCTTTCGCTGGTGCTGAGTCTGGTTTGGAGCTCTACAACATGGCTTTCGCTGGTGCCGAGTCTGGTTTGGAGGTCTTTCACGTGGCTCTCGCTAGCACTCAATTTGGCAGCCATTACTGTCATAAACATTCTCTGCTTTTTTGCTTCTTACTCCATGTTCCTCATCTTCTCTTGCTGCACCACCACCATATCTCTCACCTCCATCAGCGCTGCCCAGATGTCAGGTTGTAAGAGGGTACCTGGTTCAACATTGCTCTGTCTCTGGTTGACCAGTTCATCCTCTCTCTGAGCCCTGGCCCCGGCCAGACAGAACAGTAAAACAAGCAAAGCCCCACAGCCCTTCATCCTGAAACAAAGTCACTATTGATATCATGCAGCCGCCTTTTATATTCTACCTCCTCGTACATGAACTCTGGACACGTCATTGTACCCTGTGGAAGGTTAGTGTACTGGACACTAAAGTAAATAGTGTCAAGGACCATCTGAGAACTCCAACATGTGGTTTGATAAGATTTGGCAACGTTGAATGTCCTGGTTCTGAAAAGAGTTGATGCAAATTTATTTAATGTAATCAGCTGCTTATGTTGTAAACTATGTAAAGTAATAGCCTTGTTTATTTTTGTCTCCACCAGGCCGAAAGCATGGGGAGAGAGTAATAGTATTTGACGTTGTGTAATACAATCAGATAGGAATTTTCTGTTTGGATGAATGGGCTGCCAATGGGAAGTTGCACCTTGTTAGCACCTTGCCATTAACTTATACTGTATGGTAAGATGGACGCGGTCTGCATATGGTCCATTGCCATCCAAGGCGTAAGAAGAAATGGCACCCTTTTTACATTGGCCTATTATAGCGCTACCAGGAGGCCACAACCTGACCTGCCCTGGTGGAGACCCTGTGCTCTGAGGGGCACTTTTTCTAGTTATATGCTGTATGTATTGATCTACAAAGTTACTTTGTAAATTTTGATTATCATTTCAAAACATACATTAACCACTTCAGCCATACATTTCAGCCATTTGAAAATAGCCGATCTACAAGCTAATGTGTTGCGATGTGAAGCATTGTAAGCTTGTAGATCTGCCATTTTCAAAAGAAAAATATCTACAATTTATTAATTTGAAAACTTGTGAAATGGGTCATTCTACATAATGAATACTTTCTTCTTTTGGTACTTTTAAGTACATTTTGATACCAAATAATACTTTTGAACTTTTACTCAACTCAATTTTGAATTCTGCAGTATTTCTACATTGCCGTATTGATACTTTTAAGCAATTTAGTACTTTTCCCACCACTGCAAGGCCTCGCGCTACGAGGCGTTGCGAGCTTGTAGATTGGCTATTTTCGTCAAAGAGGTTTGGTGTAGATGGAAAAAAAGATCAGACCAAGCGCAGGGTTTAAGTTTAAGGTAAAATTTCTGAAAATACACATTAACATGAATTCAACACTGATGATAGTGCTGTCAAACAAGTATGAAGCTATCTATGAAATCTATGAAAAAGTACATAATATGTAGGGCGGTCCCTGCTTCATCTCTCTCTCTCAGCCTGAAAATGGTTGAAGACCCCTGGGTGTATGGTTTGTTAACTGAGCATGTTGTCTGGTAACATGGTTCATACCATATGCTGTTTTTTATCTTAGTCCCACAACTCAGATTAGATTGTTCAGTCGGCTCAGTATGTGCCTAGAAGGGTACACGCGGATTGGCCACCGCACAGAACATGTTGTGTTTTTATGTTTTATGTTGTGTTTATTCCGTACCGTTTTTTTCACGAGGGTGGCTGGCCCCTCTGGCACATTTGAACAGCTGCCATAATTATTAAGGTTTATTTTTTAAGAACATGAAAAAGCAGACTTCTGCTGCACAATACATGTATTCATTTGAATTGTTAACGGGTGCGGTATAAAAGGGGCCGTGTTTACTAAAATGCCATCTTTTTATGATTTATCATTTCATTCGGTTTACATGTGCTAGTGGATAAAGAATAGAGGACGTGGAGCTAAATGGAAATTATAAAAAATAGTATTTACCAAAAAACAATGTATTGTATGGTATTACAGTATATACCCGGTACTGTAATTAGTTCTGATAACTGATAGATCGGTTTCCAAAATCATAACTAACTAACAAATTGCCTGTTTCTTTCATAAGCTTCTTACACACAAGAGTAATTTTATTATGACACCTGTTGTAGCTGGTGTGCATCTTTTTCATTATAAAAGACAGAATTATTTGTTTTACTGTTCCTTCATAGGCCCCAAGGAACCAGCTCAGGACCAAGTGGGTGAAAGTTAAATGATAGATTTTTATACCAGACAAACAAATCACCTCAGTCAGCTCTGGGTCTTACCCAGCGTTGTGTTGTCATCATCATGCTCTCAGGTATCTCCACCTTGGGCCAAACGCCAACCAAAGCCAGTGACTACCTGCAGCCACTCCTCAGCTTTGCAGCAGCACACGTCCCCAGGGCCAAGCACAAGGAGACCCCCCTCTACATTCTCTGCACCGCAGGCATGAGGCTGCTGCCAGAGAAGTAAGGTTTTTGATGTAGTGTGTGTGTGTGTGTGTGCATGTACTGAGTGCTACTGTAGGTTATTAGTAGAGCCGAACGATTATATCCATTTGGCTGATACATCAGCCATCATTAGATATTCTTTGACGAGATCAGTATCTGCAATTACGCAGCCGATGTGTCCCAATCATTATAGGTGAACATTGAATACAAATGTCAATGCGTTACACGTTAGAGTGACGTACCTGTACGTGTGTTATTAGCCAACAGACTGCAATCCTGGAGGACCTGGTCAGCGATGTTCCCCTTGAGTTTAATTTCTTGTTCTCACAGTCGCATGCCGAGGTCATATCTGGCAAACAGGAAGGTGAGTTTCTATGTGGGATTACTTGGATATTATCATTGAATGCTCACATTGCTTTGAGTACCGGTAGTTGGTTATTAATGTTGAGCCATGGGCAAATTTGATCAAGTCTCTTTTAGTCACACATCAAGGCACAAGATTTGTTTTTTTATTACAGAAATAGATAAATGAATCAGTTTACAGATGAGCATTCACGTGTATGTTGTCTCCACTGATATTGGCTTACCTGAATGTGTGTGCTAGGCAGCTATCTTAATACTGTTGTGATGCTGCCTTTTTCTACCTCAGGAGTGTATGCATGGATTGGCATTAACTTTGTGCTGGGCAGATTTGACCATGCTGATGAGGGTGAGTGTGCAATGGTTTAATCGCGTTCAACCTGGCATCCCCATTGTGTGCATCATATAAGCAAAAATGTAACCAAAACAAAATTTGTTTTCATCGCATTCAGGAATGCGACAAAAACAAACAAATCTCCATGAATCCAAGGCTTCATGATCAGGGGTCATCAGGGGTCATCAGGGGTCATCGCCGTGTTGGCTTGTGGTGGACATTTTTGTCAACATTAAATTTTTGTCACGGACATACAAAATGAGTGGACAAAAATATTTATATAATAGCCCCTGATTGACCATAACAGGTCAGTAGCTCTGAGACTCTCAGAGTTACAGACCTGTTATGGTCATTCAGAGTGTTCGAATGGAACCAAATGGACCCGGGTCTTTGCAAATAAAACATTTGAGAACCACTAGTACTAGACTACTAGTGGACTCTTAATGTGCCATAGTGTCATAGTAAATAATTGTCATACATATTCTGAAGAAAACCTGGAGACTTACTTGACATTCAGTATTAAAGTGGGTGTTATAAGAACATTCATTATAATGGACGGACATGACCAAGTCTTTGCCACGGATACATTTGTCCGTGTACCGACATGTTGGACTGTTGGTGACCCCGTTCATGATCTGAGGTCTGTAATTGATAGAAAATAAATCATTTTTTGGGGTAAACTGTCCAAATCTGATGCAGGATGATCGTTAACTTCAGAATCTGTGACAGCATTTATGTTCTTGTAAAAAAACACACACACACACACACACACACACACACACACACACACACACACACACACACTGCATGTGCAAAGAAAATAAACATTTGGAGTTATTTAATGTGCAACCGATGAACACTGACTTAAAAAAAAGAGAACAATGAAATAATCTTCTTCCATTCCCTTCAGCAGAAGACGCCATGGTTGAGGTGACGACAGGGTCACAGAACCAGCAGGCAATCAGCCGACGGCGTACGGTGGGCATCATGGATATGGGAGGGGCTTCGCTGCAGATAGCCTATGAGGTGCCCAGTGCTGTCACCTTTAGTTCACCAGATGAGGTGACTAACATGTCAAATATTTGTGTGTGTGCGTGTGGTGGGGGGGAGGGTCCAGGGCTTCCCCCAGCAAAAGTAGTTATCGTAACAATACAATCATTTTAACCACTTATCTATTTATACGTTAGCTATTAAAAAAAAACAGCAAAGATGCCAGTTCATTATTGATTTGGTGTTTGTACGGATATTTTGCTGTTAGACTAATGATGATTTGTTCACTTATTATCTTGGATGACTATTTCTATGCATGTATTACCGTGTTGTTCTTGCTTACTGTAAGTTGCTCTGCATTAAGAGTGTGTGTGTGTGTGTGTGTGTGTGTGTGTGTGTGTGTGTGTGTGTGTGTGTGTGTGTGTGTGTGTGTGTGTGTGTGTGTGTGTGTGTGTGTGTGTGTGTGTGTGTGTGTGTGTGTGTGTGTGTGTGTGTGTGTGTGTGTGTGTGTGTGTGTGTGTGTGTGTGTGTGTGTGTGTGTGTGTGTGTGTGTGTGTGTGTGTGTGTGTGTGTGTGTGTGTGTGTGTGTGTGTGTGTGTGTGTTCCAGGAGGAGGCAGGGAAGAGCCTGCTGGCAGAGTTCAACCTGGGTTGTGACGTGGAGCGCACACAGCACGTGTACCGCGTCTACGTCACCACCTTCCTGGGCTTCGGTGGCAACATGGCCCGGCAGCGCTACGAAGACATGCTGGTCAACAACACAATGGCCAAGAACAGGTACACACGTCACTGTGGATTCCGTCGACTACAACTATGACGAAAAATGTCAGTCGACTACCTTTTTTTTTTTTTCACTGGCGAATATTAAATAAAAACATGCTAGCTATGATGACTAAAACTAAATATATTGACAATTTCGTCAAAAATAAAAACTAGACTAAAATGTCAGGGAGGGACTAGTGGAGAAGATATCCAGTAGAACTAAAAGACAAGTGATCTTTTCAGATTGGATAGCTATAACCCTTTAATTAGTTCTACAAGTGCTTCATTCGGTGACGCATGGGGTCACCACAGTGCAGTGTGCGACATGCGAGACGCTAGTGACAGCTGAGCTGAGCCCACCTGCGTCATCCAGAGCCACAATATTGACGGCAACTTTATCCTGTGGGATTTATACAACGTATATATATTTACAGTAGTACAGTATCCAATGTTGCTGCCCACCACAGAATAAAAATAGGCTTTGTATTCTACATATAAACCAAGTTTCACTTTTCATTAATGGCTTACTCTGAAACCATAGCTGATAAAGGCACATCTAGAAAACCACACGCTAGTGTCATAGAGACAAACGTCTGTTTAACTATAAACATTAAAAGGTACCAAAGTTGACATTTATTTGAACAGACACGCCCTCTTCCCATAGAAACCCAAAGTAGCTCACAAAAGCTCGCACAGACGTTAAAATGACCCCAAACAGTTGAAAGCTCGTTGTGAGCTTTTAGATCTGCTATTTTCAGCATGCTACCAAGTGTAAAACCAGGCATTACGCCGTGATCGCTGCCTGACAGAATACATTTTTTGATATTTAGTCAACTAAAACTAGCGTAGAGTCGTAGACCAAAACTATTCTGATAAATATGACTAAAGCTAAATATAATTTCATTCAAAGACTAAAACTAAATCAAAATGTTGCTAAAAATCTACAATCGTGCAAGAAGGCACGATGCATGAAATGGTAAAGCTTTTGATTGATTGAAGTATTTATTAACAGATTGGAGAATTACAGTACATTTCAAGCACAACTCAATACAAAACTGTTAACTGTGGACGACACCATAAAGCATTACACTTGTTTACAAGAGGGTCCACCATGTTCAATTCATCATAACATTTAGAGACGTACAAATATACACTTCTATATAGACAAAAAACAGGAAATCATCATAGAAGAGGTAAAAAGGGGAAGAAAACATATACAGAGAGGGGGGAAAGGGGTGGGTGGGGGAATCAAATTTTACGGGGGCCAGTTTTGAATTGCAGCCGTCCGTAGGTGCCCTTTGAGAGCGGTTTTGAAGGAGTCAAGGGATTTGAATGTCTTAATGACCGTTGGTAGGGCGTTCCACATTTTGGTGGCATAGGAGCGACATTTATTTAGTCCCTAGTTTGTGCCAAATCTGGGTTGCACATGGTTTGTTGAGCTCCCTCTGGTGTTGTGGGTGTGGACTTCGTTGACATTAAGGAAGTATTTAGACAGATACATGGGTATCTTGGTGGTGTATCGAATCTTGTGGACCAATTGCAAGATGCTGTACTCTGTCGTCAACCCTAAGCCATTCCAGCCTGTCAAAGTGGGCAGGGGTGAGGTAGGTTAGGGGAGTGAGGCCAAGTAGTTGCCTGACCAGTTTGTTTTGGGAAGTCTGGAGCCTTGTTTTAAGGGCCTTAGAGGTGCTGTGGTACCAAGAGGTGCATGCATAGTTGAAGAAACCTTGTACGAGGGCTCCTGTTAGGGTCTTCAAGGTGTTTTTGTTGACCAGTGAGGAGATCCTGTATAGGAATCTTGTTCTTTGGTTGACTTTTTTGATTACGTTGGTGGCCATTTTATCACCAGAAAGATTTGCCTCCAGGATGGAACCTAGGTAGGTAATTTCATCTTTTCGTGTGATAATATTGTCACCCACTTGCGTTGGATTTGTTTCTTCTGCAGGTTGCTGACAGTTCAGACTGGTCTGAGTGAAGATAAACCCTTCATGGACCCGTGCCTCCCTACGGAGCTGTCAGACACGGTGGTCCGTGGCGGTCACACGGTGTACCTGAGAGGCCAGGGGGACTGGACACAGTGTCAGGGCGCTGTGCGTCCCTTCCTAGGCCTCCACAACGGAACCATGTCCCCGAGAGGCGTCTACCAGGTAGGACCTTCTGTTCCAAGAAGTATTTAAAAACCACACGATACTGGAAGGTTCACGATACGATTTTTAAACACACAATTATTTTTTCTGACTTATTATTATTTCTGTCACACAAATCCAGAATCTTCTTTTTATTATTATTATATATTTGTTTTTACAATATTGCGTTCTCTCTTATCCTCTTCAATATAGTTGCAAATAACTGAAAACATATTTTTAATCAATTTCCTTACACAGATCCTGTATTCTTCTCGTCTTTACTTTATTAATCGATAAACGATTTTTCAATTGTCACCAGTTTGAATATATTTTAATTGATGTACAATTAATGGTTACATGCCTATGTTCGACCTATATGGATATGGGTATCATTCCCTGTGTGGTCTGTTTGTCTCCAGGCACCCATTGACTTCAGCAACAGTGAGTTCTATGGCTTCTCAGAGTTCTACTACTGTATGGAAGATGTGCTGAGGATAGGAGGACAGTACGACAGCGGAAAGTACTCGCGTTATGCCAAGGTAATTGGATTAACGAGCCATTATATCATTTTGGGCGTCCTGGACATGAAAGAGTTTGAGCACCACTGATATCACAACATATGTTAATGAATGTGCTAACAACTGTTTAGGAAACAGCGCTAGTTCACGCTGTTTCACAAATCACAGTTTGGGACAACAACTTTCAGTCTGTTGGTTTTTGCTTTATACCCTCTGGCTGCATACGACAAATATATTAAACAAATCACGATCATCACACTTCAAGATTACCTTGATTTATTCAGTGCTTGGTCGAGTACATTAAACACTTTCAAACTGGCTGGCATCCCCATCTTGTGCATGTCATTATAGTTGAAAATCTATTCAAAAACCGCAGATCTACAAGCTCATTTACGTGATGTGAAGTTCTGTGAGACAGTGCAGTAGATCGGCTATTCACTGTGTGCAACATCGTTGTACAACAAAGTATAATATATTATAACTTTTTGTGTTTTTTCGTAAATTAACGCCCTACTTGTCTTGATCACACTACAGCGTCACACAAAATCATCAAAGTAGCAGATCTACAAGCTCTAAACGCGGCGCCACCGGTAACCAACCGGTGTTGTAATTACATACAGTAGCAGACATGAAGTCCTAACCGTGTGTGTCTCTGTCTGTCTGTCTGTCTGTAGGAGTACTGCGCCACCCAGTGGTCTAAACTGAAGCAGCGTCTGGACAGCAGGCTGTTCTCCCAGCAGGCAGATGTCAACAGATTGAAGTAAGTTCATCTCATCCAGGGTGTCATGACTAATCCAATCATTAGTCCACTATGAATTTAGTCAAATTGCTGTACATTTTAGTA
The DNA here is from genome assembly GCF_951216825.1 of Electrona antarctica. Lineage (NCBI taxonomy): Eukaryota > Metazoa > Chordata > Actinopteri > Myctophiformes > Myctophidae > Electrona > Electrona antarctica. The sequence goes on along the minus strand of NC_136809.1, from coordinate 35,264,460 downwards.
CACAAACAATCCCATTTAGTTATGTATAATTTGTTTTTTATTTTATATCGTTGCTGACAGGCAGAAACCTCCTATCTCCAATTGCGTACTTTTTTGTAAATTACTACTTGATCATAGTACAGCGTCGCAGAAAAGCATCAAAAGTAGCAGATCCACAAGCTCGACACGCAGCACGAAGGAACGCACTTTAAGCTTGTAGATTTGTTTTTGAATCTTGAAAAGTAACCCTTTTGTGCATGACAATGTACAATTTACATTTAACCAAAAATGCTTGTCTTTGTTTCAAATTATTATTATTATTATTATTATTATTATGGGTCGCATGCACTTATAATACAGCTGTGGCAACATAGCAGCATGTGGTGAAATGTATTATTTTTTTGTAGGGCCTCCAGTGTGGATAGAAAGTACAATATGGAGGGGGAAAAGACACAGACAGAAAGACAAGCAGGCACATTCCTGTGAAAATGTGGCTTTTGTGCTCATGTCAGAGTTTAATTGTGTTTCAAGGTTCTACCCGCATAGAAACACATTCGCTTGTGTAGTCAGGGCAAGAGTGCAGATAATGTAGTCAGCGATGCATTCTAGTATTGCAAGTTCGCTACGATCACTAAATATGATGCCTTCAAATCTTCCATGTTCTGATTCTGCATTGTCTGTAATGAAATATTTCATGATGACATCACTGTCTGGTGTTAATTCTGGTTGTGTGAGACTTAATTTCCTTGTTTGCATGAATTACTGGCAGTTACCTAATTTAAACAGAAATAGCCAGCATTGGATCCCCAGAGAACACACTATAAGCCGTTTGGAACGTTGTAGATGTTGGTTAACTAACTTACAGTAAGAGCTGTTGTAGATCATGTTGGTAAGACAGTTAGTCTTACAGTATGAGCTGTTGTAGAGGTTTGTCCTGTCGGGTGACTTAGACAATGTCGTTGAGGTTGAATGCGTTGGCTTGATCCAAACCTTCGCAAAAGTCAATAAAAGCTACTAACGCACCTTGAGACCTTTCTTGAGGAATACATTGTCCACAGCTTGAATTTCAGTTTGCATAGTTACTGATCCACAAGTGAGCATACAAACGGCTTTCTTGGACATTGTTCTTGGCCCGTGCTGGTAAAAAGCATTTGCCCAGCCAGGTGCATGCCATTTCCCAATCAATCAGGCCTACATAAGCCCTGGAGAGACGTGCTCAAGGTGCCCACAAATAAGTCTGTTCTACAAATGTCTTCTAAATCAGTAGTTCTCAAATTCTTTCGTGTCAAGGACCCCCAAATTGATAATTTTGTTGCTGTCGGGAGGAAACCACCTAACTCCATTTTTTAGGTTTTTGATTTCTTTGCATAAATCAGTGCTATTGCCTATTGAACACCCTTTACGTCTGTGTGTTGGTTAAAACGATATTGAACCAATGAAAAGTAGTAAAAAGTGCTTCGGACAAAACCTCTTAACTCAATTGAACCCTCAAACTGTCTGCTAAAACACCTCTCCCCCTCTCATGCAAGTAATATATAAAGTCACAACACCAACTTTGATGACAGTATTGCTATCTGCAATTTTGAGAACCACTTTTCTAAACCAATGTTCTAAATCCTTTTCTGAAAAACGTATGCTATAGCTATATACTAGCTCAAATCTAAAATGACACAGATGCTTTCCTGGGTTTTATGGGTCAAATTCAGAGCCATTTCATTTTCCCCCGTATAATCCTGAGGCTCATCCATTCCATTCCAGGTACCAGTGCTTCAAGTCAGCCTGGATGTACGAGGTTCTGCACTCGGGCTTCCGTTTCCCCAAGGACTACCGCAGTCTGCAGACGGCCCAGCTGGTGTACGACAAGGAGGTCCAGTGGACCCTGGGAGCCATCCTCTTCAAGACCCGATTCCTGCCTCTCAGGTACGTCAGAGTCCAGTGACTCCCAACAATGCGGACAGAACTTTGGAGAGACGACAAAATCTGCCTCTGACTCCCGACCGGGTCGCCGACCTGTCCCCTAGGTCGTGACTTGTCTCCTATGTCGGCGACCTCCGCTGTAAGTCGACAACCTAGCGGCTGTAGGTCGGCGACCTAGCTGTAGGTCGCTTTGTAAATTATTCCACCTGTGGGACTTGCATGGAATAAAGTTCTCAGTCGCCACGACTGATTTCTGTCATTTGATCATCATGTGTTGTATGAAAGCATGCACCGACAATAGGCTATCTACAGTACAATAGGAGGTGAACACCGTACACCAGTACTATCTACAGTACAATAGGAGGTGTGAACACCTTACACCAGTACTATCTACAGTACAATAGGAGGTGTGAACACCGTACACCAGTACTGGCCTCCGTTCATTGACTGCCAGTAAGTTTTAGAATTGATTTTAAGATTTTATTGACAACTTTTATAGCCGTGCGAGGTCTGGCCCCCAGTTACATCTCAGCTATACTAAACCATACGACTCTCCTCGTACCCTCAGATCGTCAGGCAGGGGTCTACTGACTCCTTTTACAACCCATCTAGTTACCATGGGTGACCGGGCCTTCGCTGCCTGGGCCCGACCCTCTGGAACCTGAGGAATGCTAGCCTGGCTAATAAACCAGACTAATATCACACAACACTGTCGCGGTATATCAGTCTGGGCTGGCTCCACTTGGATTTCATTTCCCGGGGAACATTTTCTCTTTGACGCAATTGGTCAGAGCTACTGTCAGTCAAAAGTCTCAAGCATTGAACGTCACTGTACCAAAGCCCGCCTATATTGCATACCGTGTCCCGATTGGTCCGACCTGTTCTCTGCTGTAGGAAAGAGGCGTGCTACTGAGCCTCGCCAGACCGTAATCCGCTGGTAGGCAACTTTTTTTTGCCAACGGCTGATTCGGTCTGGTTTATTAACCAGGCTAGAGGAATGCAACCTCAGTGGCTGCCTTCAAATCACTACTAAAATCCCTACTTTTTACACAGGCATTCCCCTAGATCATGTGTTTAGTGTTTTTATAATGTGGTGTTGTTCTATTGTATTGTTTTGTTTACTGCAGTAATTATGTTATTCTTGTTGTTTTGAAAAGCGCTTTATAAGTTCATTATTATTACAAGCTTACTGTAGATAGCCTATTTTCGGTTATTCGTTATTTTAACTGTCTGTCCGCCAGGATTAATTAATCTATCTATCGCGCATTGCCAAGGTTTTATCGCGCGCAACCCTTATTTTGAAGAGCCAAATATCCGTAACCGGATGTTACAATGACAAAATGCTGTGTGTGGTGTCTTCACCGGTTGTTCTCGCGGTCGGTGGTGGAAAAACCCGACCGTGAGTATCACAGCGCCTGCTGTCGGCCGTTGAAAAAGCTTGTTTTCACCAGAAACGACATTCATTGCGCCGATTTGGAGATACAGGCCATTGAAAGCAGCACATAGAGTGCAAGAGGATGCGCGCGCATCTTCAAAATGGCCGCGGCCACTGTCCCACTTTGACTGTTATACTAACGAGCGGCAGCTAATTTAATCCTACGGTTGGTTACTACGGTTCTGGCAGGCTTTAACATCAACCTTCAATTTCTTCAACTGGCTGTCCGTATGGCTACCAAAACATCATAACATATCGTGCTAATTGTTTATGAAACACAGCACTAGTGTGTGGGAGGGGGCTCCTTTCACACTGTTTCACAAATCGCACAGATTTCTCATGAGATTTTAATATGCTTGAACCCATACATATACCAAGCCGAGGGTCCTTGAATTATAAACAAGTCTAAGGAGCAGCAGCGCTGCTTCAAGATAATAACTCCCACCTCTCCTCTCCTCTCCAGGGACCTCCAGCAGGAGATCTTCCGGCAGAACCAGAGCTCCAGCTGGCTGCGCTCCTCCTTCGTGTACAACCACCATGTGTTGTCGCTGTGCATCCTGGTGGTGCTGCTGGCCATCCTGCTGTACATCCTGCGCCTGCGGAGGATCCACCAGCGGGAGCAGCGGCAGGCCGATGCCCTGGACCTAATCTGGGTGGAGGAGGGAGAGTCTCTCCTGGCCTGAACGCCTCACTAACGACGTCCTCCTCCGTCTGTGACGCACACCCCGTTTTTTGCCCCACGAAGGGAGGGTCTGCCCCACTCAGCCCCATGACCGAGTCGGCTCAAGCGAACTTCGCAACGTTCGACACGGCAACTCGCTCGCTTTAGCTTCGCTCGGTGGTGTCTCTCGTGGCTGAAGTTTGCTTGAGACAGCGCCCCTCCGTCGAGGTCTAGGGCGAAAGTCCCTCACTTCGTAGGGCAGAAAACTGTGTCGCGTCTGTGACGGGACTGAACGTATTCAATAAACAATAAACTAAGTAGAATCGTGTTTAGAGGCTGACTTCTGAGTGAGTAAACCTAGTGGAAAAAGGGCACAACAACGTGTCACACGGATGCGATGGTCATCTATTTTCAGCGACACAGTTTGCACAATGGCGCACACATTAGGCTTGAGACCATTTCACCCTTGGCTCATCTCATTAAGTGGATAAAAAAATCTAAATGTAGGCCAACCCCTGCCTACTGGAATGCGGTCTTTGGACGGACACATGCCTCCATCCTCCCATGTGATGTGGAGTGAACATGAATGTTCTATTAAACCCGGCTGTGACTGTTAAAACAAGAAAAATGAAAAAAAGGTAATGTCAACAAATAGGGATTTGCCAGCGCTGGAACGGAATTGACCTATGATTGACCTCGACTGAAACAACAGAAGCTCACTCTCTGAAGGCGTTAACCCACAAACTGCACAGGTTAAGCCTGTGCAGTCGTCGCACTTTGTCGTACGACGACAGAAGTCGCTGAAAATAGCGGATCTACAAGCTCACAATGCGTCGCATCTGCGCCGCATTGTGAGCTTGTAGATCAGCTATTTTAAACACGTGACCCTGCCATTTGATGGGCTATAAATTAAGCATTAGAGGCCACCACAGAACATTCCATTTCCAGTCTGTCGGTGGCCAAAAAGACATTTCTTTAATAGCAGTGACGCTAAATTGATGGTGGCATTGGGCAGAGGGGAAGGCAGACAGCCGTCGACTTGAAGACGAGGCTGATTCTAAAATGTAATATGGATGACCCCTGCTCTCAAAGGATTTCCTCTACAGGCAAAGACTGAGAGGGACTTTTAAATGTTCAAAGCTACAATTTCAAACTCATTCCTCCTGAAGAAGGTGACTTGAATCAAGGAGCCAAATGTTTGTTTTAGTTTGACTGTACTTCTTTTAAAGTCTGTCCAGTTCACTTCTGTTGGTTCCCTGACTGTCATGCCTCTGAGCGGCTCCACCTCTGTGGTGATGATACTCTCACAATGTGTCTGAGTAGAACTTTATCTATAACTATGTTTTTTTTAATAATGCTTTATTTGTCTGGGTTCAGAAAAAGACTTGAATGATTCATTGCATTGCATCCCTGTTTTGGGGTTGTCATTATAGGTGGATATATAAAAAAAAGAAAAAGATTTCAACATAAAGCCGATCTAGATGCATTGTGAGATTGTAGATCAGCTATTGTTCATACGATTATGTACTGTATATAATATAGGGCTTAAGTGGTTAAGTGGAGCTATGATTTAATCAGTGTTTTGTAACCTATTACCACGGTGCTAATAGGAATATCCAGAGCCATTTAATAATGATGCTGTAGTAGGTTACTACAAGGATTCTCAAACTTTTCAGGCTGCCATCCCCCCCAAATCATATCTTCATTCCTAAGCCAATAATTTGATGACTGCCGGAGTCTCTGGTAGGAGAGTCAAAGAATCATCAAAGTATTGGCTCAGGAATGCGACAAAAAACGCTCCTGTAAGCTAATCACCTGGGGACCCCCCAAAAAGAATTACTTTGGGAACCAGTGGTGTAGGCTAAAATAAAACAGGGGAGATTCTGTCAAAACGTGTTTGAGCGAGCGAGCGAGCGAGCGAGAGAGAGAGAGAGACCAAACTCACAAGATGGAGAGTCACCTCAATTCAGTCAATGTAAGTTGACAGATTTTCATGAAATATGGCTAGTTGTATAGCTCCGTGCAGCTGGCTATTTATTGCTGTAACCTCATCCAAAGAAGGACTTATAAAAGGATTGGACCCAGAGACAGAGAAACAAGCCCAGGGGCTTTGCTCGGGTTTATTATGTGATGTCTATCGCAGAGGAAATGTGGTATCAATTTGTTGTTCGGCATTCACGCAGCCATCTGGTGACATCTCTCCAGCGCTGCAGCAGTTGGGTTTTAGTGCTACATCTCTCTGCCCATAAATTGACGACTTTCCAACAACAGTTGTGAAAAGGCCAGGCAGTGGTGGTGGTAGAACGGCTCTCATCTCATCTCATCTCATCCTCCTCACTGCTACAACACCCAGTGGCTCCCAAATGTTTTTATGTTCAATGCACACCAAATTAATACGTATTTAATTTACATACCTGCAGACCCCCCATCTGAAAATATTTTTGGACCAACGTACATGATTTGTATTGTTAAATCACTTTTTTTTTTTTTTTCTTTTTACAGTGGCAGAACTATAAGCCTACAACATATCAATCACAGCGTGTTGTGAGGAGCTTTTTCAAATATTAGCTCATGTATAAATGGGGTTAAAGGGTGTAAAACTGATTTTGATGCTACTGTATTTCGTCTCTGTTGGGTAGCAGATATACAAGCCTAAAACGTGTAGATCTGCTACTGTACCTACCTGATGCTTTTGTGTGACGCTGTAGTATGATCAAGTAGGGTGTCAATTTATGAAACAAACACGAAAACTTGGAAAATGGGGATAAGAGGTTTCTGCTCGACCACATACCACCACATACCCCCACCCCCCACCTCTAAAAGACCCCCAGGTGGTATCCGGGACCACCACTTTGAGAACCACTTTGTGTGATTGAGATCCACTTGTTCTGCCTGTATTGACTGTATGAAGACTATTTGGGTGGTGTTTTCAGGGGCATTTGTTTTTACTGCTCCACTTTGTATTTTATTAGTATTAACCAGGGACCAATCAAGGTTGACGTCTCAAAGCTGGGCATTGTGCAATGAAGAACAATAACTCACCACCAATAGAGCGGGGCACTATCTGCTTCTAAAAAAGATAATAATTTGATGCTAATGTGAAAAACAACAACTTGAACTCCAATAAATCAAGATAATCTTTTTTTTAAATAAACATGTGTCTTTGTTTTTTTGGTTCTTCCAGAGCTTGTCTAAACCTGTTGCAGTGGAGCAGGTTTGGTGGAGTAGACCAGTGGTTCTCAAGCTCTTAAGGGCGTGACCTCTCCAAAAATAATCATATTTGAACTGAGGACCCCCCCCCCCCCCTGGCCTGCACCCTGACAGGCACTTGGAATTGTAGGAGTTGAGGCATTACATTTTGTTTGACTCTGTTCCACAGATAACTATTGTGAAATTAGCAGATCTTTCCACAATTGTTGGCTCGTCATCATTATATTATTTGGCAATATGACCAGTTTTTATAGTATAGTTTGTTGATTACTTTTGATGCAGTAATGGTCTTATTTATTTTCTTAAGTCATTAAGAAAGTCACATTACTTAAGTCACATTGTCAATTCACACTCATCTGGGCGTTTCTGTTTCTCACTTTTTTTTTTACGTTTACTTCTATTTAAAAAAAAGATATATACATTTCCAAAGATTATTTGTTTCAAAATCTTTCCATACTTTTTCAAAATACTGTTATATTTGAAAAGGGGCTTATGTGGATAATTTATAATACATGTTTGTACGTTTTGGGTCCCAGGGAGACCTTTTTGGCTCTCTGAGTTGAAAAGGTTTGAGAAGGACCAAATGGAGAAGAGAGGAACAACAGATCTTGCCACAGCGATACTCAGGGTTTGGTTGGTATGCTTTATGTGCCCAAACAGGCTTTGCCAGTGCTTGCCTGGGCACAACCAAACCAGCACGGGAAGGCAGGGAAGCATTCCAGTAGTGAAGCCAGGCGAAGTGCCAGAATTTAAAATGAGCTTTCCAGAGCCTTGTTCCTCTGATGAGGAGTTTATCCCACTTCCACCAGGATACCTGTCATTCCTGCTACAACGGCATGGAGGTGCTGTTTAGCATCTGTTATTTCTACCAGTTGATGCTGGTAAGTGACTGCCAGGCCTTTCAGCTTACCTTTTCAACCTGGCTGGCGTCCCTATTTTGGGCAAAACACAGGCAAACATTTTCAATTAGTCGTATAAGGAAGTGGTTCTCAAAATGGGGTCCTTGAAAGGGTTTCAGGGTTCCCCAGCAAAATGATACGTCGATTTTACTCTCTTCACCAGCTATAGAGGACAGCATTTTTAAGAATGATTGGTTTCAGTCTCTCCTGTTATCTCCGCAGTCTGCACCCACAGTAATATAGAATTCTATATTACAAAATCTATTCTAACAAGAAAAATCACACCTGTGTGAAGTGGGGGGCGCTCTTATCATCGTACATCATGACGTAAAATAGACATTATGGCGTGTTCGGAAATAGCGCACTGTCCCCCTGTGCAATGCAAACTCTAGGCGAGTGCACTCCGGTGCGGTATTTCCGAACGCGCCCATATTTGCTCAGACACTATGACGTAAAATTCTCCATTCATTGTCAATGGGAATTTAATGTTTGTGTGGACAAAAATAGACACTAAGGCGATTTGCTCAGACACAAATTCTCCATTCATTGTCAGTGGGAATTTATTTATTCGTGTATACGAAAGTACCAATTTGCTCAGACACATATGCCCTAAATTCTCCATTCATTATCAATGGAAATGTTATGTAAGACGAGAAACTACACTAATAGCTGAATATAGGAGGGGCTGACGCCCCTCAAACAATCTTATCTCATGGGGGTCCCTCGTTCAAAATCATTTAAGAATGAGGGTCCACGGCCTAGGCTACTAGGCTACATGTCTGGTATGAGGTTGTAGGTTTGCTATTTTTGAAAATAATCATGAAATCTTTTAGAGCGAGGGGTCCCTGGAACAATATATTTTGAGATGGGGGTCCGCAGCCAAATAGTAGGCCTACATCATTTTGGGGTCCTTGACTTGAAGATTTTTGAGCACCACTGCCTATAGAAAAATATGTTTTTTCAGAAGAAAAAAAAATGTAGAAGATATTTTTAGAATCGGCTTCAGGTCTTAATGGGGTTCCCGGCTGACATTTCATTAAATGTTCGCAGACCGGCATGGATGGTCGTCACGGTCACGCATCATCGTACCAAAACATTGCTTCAACTGACTGACCTCAAGTATAGCCTACCCACTGCTATATTATTATATCACAATTCACAACGTAATCCTATACATTACCTCAACAGCCGACCGCACAATGACAGTAGACGAGCCCCCATGTTCATGTTATGACCCCAGCCTAGGGGAACTGGTGCCGGGCACAACATTACGATGTGTGACCCAATCTTGAAACCTCCCAATAAACCACCAGCAAGCAGGGATCGTCTTCCTCAGGGTGGGTGGATTGGTTATGAAATAAATAAATTAAAACAATACAACCTATACCTACAAACTAGTAAACTACCCAAATGAACTTCGTTTGTGCCAACTGCTGTGGACATTGTAAATAAGAAAATGTTTCAATAGTTCCACCACCTAATCCCCATAGCCCATGATCACTGTTATGTGAATGCATTTTATATAGTATTTTAATAGGCAACAAAGTCTCATGCACACCTGATACTAGGTGGGTGCGGAGGCAAAATCACACCTGTGTGAACCGAGTGGTGCAACTCCGTGTGGGGGTCCCCGGAACTTCTAGACCCACAGGAATGCGCCCTGGGTGCTGGCCCGGTTCCGTCGAGAAATGGTTCCAAAACGGTCGAGAAATGACAGAATTTGTGGGTCCCTCTACTGTACTGTCACACCCGAAATCACGTAATGGCTGCTAAAAACTTCCCATCATGCAGCTGTGCAGTGTGAAGCTCAACAGTGACACTTTGTCACCTGTTGGTACTCTAAACAGTCATGCACGCACGCACACAATCACACATACAAAGGGGCACACATTGCTGTTCAATGGAGTGGTTGCACCACTCATAAATTGATGCCTGAAGGTCTTTGACCGAAACGTTGCCTAATAAAAGTGTTTATATTGCAAGTGCAGACGGTGTGCTCCGGGTCACCACCTACTTTCCCAATCATTCACTCACTCACTCACACCTCTGCCACTCCCTCAGCTCACACACCTGTCACACATCACTCTCATCACTCACTCAGGCCAAATTCCAATACCCAAAATCTCGTCCACTCGCTCACTCACACTCGGTCACTCCAGCGGTGTTACAGTGAAATTGGTGACCTTCTGAAATATGTGACAATCGTGACGTGTAGTCTGTAGATATCACATGACGTCAGAGTCCGAAGTCCGAACATAAACGTAAATCAAATGTGGTTTGTTTTTTGGATAGAGTTCAACCTAGCGATATTTAGGCCACGTATTTAAAGACATCCATGTAAGTTGTGTGAAGTCCACCAGATGCCTGGTCACATATTTCGGCAGGTCACCAATTTCACCGTAACACCACCATGCTGGAGTGACCGTGTGTGAGTGAGTGGGTATTTTGGGTATTGGTCACTCACATGTCACACCTCTGCCACTCCCACACTTTGTCACACTCTCATCAAGTCACCTCATCCCAGGGAAAAGAAGGTTAACCCTACCTACATTCAGTCTTGGAAAAACAGTATAGAAATACTCCGTTACAAAAATTCAAAATGTACTAAAGCTAAATGAGTGAAAGTACTAAAGCATTGCCCTATCAAAATGTACTTAAAGTACCAAAACTAAAAGTACTCATTGTGCAGAATGTTCAAGCTTTCAAATCTATAACTGATCTACAAGCTCACAATGTGTCGTATTGAGACACGTTGTGGGCTTGTAGATCTGCTATTTTATTTAAGTGGCCGAAATAGGGCTGAAGTGGTTAATGTATGTTTTTTTAATCTTGTATGTGTGTTTGTATGTTTAAAATCGTAACTAGTAACTAAGGTTTTCAAATAAATGTAGGATGAGGAGTAAAAGTACAATATTTGGATCCAAGATGTAGTGGAGTAATTTAAGTATTGTATTACAATTACAAATACCTCAAAATTGTACTTAATTACAGTACTTAGTTATTTTGCACCACTGCCTACATTACTAAATGTCCTATTTCCATATAGGCTAAAAAAGTACCCATAGTCCATACTACCCATGCATGTAACAGACCTAAAATGACACAATGAATAACCAACTATCAACATAGCCTACAATCCATCCATCACCGGAAAAATAAAAACAAACAAAAAAAACAATTTATTTTAAAAATATACTTTAATACAACAGCTGTATATAAATATTAAAATATACATTATACAGGTGTACATACACACACAAAACAAAAAGAAAACGAGAAAAACAAATATTAGGCTTCTATTTGTACGGCACTTTGTATCTTTTTTTTTTTTCCTTGTTGCTTTTTTCCTTTTTACTATATTCTTAAAGGTTACTTAACTGACAAAGGAGTTGTACACAACGATAGGTTAATGGAACAGGTCCTAAAGTATTACTGTAGTAATGTGATTACTGGGTTATCGAAAGCCATGATGAAAGAGCCAGAAATGGAAGGCAATAGGAGAGAGAGAGACAGACAGACAGACAGACAGACAGACAGACAGACATGTAGGTTTTTGCTGTACAGTATACGACATGGTGTTGTGGAATGTTTGCTATTCTCTTGGACAAGGCCTTCCAGCCCCAGAGTCATTAGTCATGCTCCTCAACAGATTTCATGATCCAGGAGGGATGCCATATTTTTCCAGTTTTCCTTGTTTCGTTTTTTGGACGCACAACAAGCAATTTTTTTAAAGCATCTCTAACGGATAGACTGGTTTGTTTGCAGTCACTCACGTGCCTTTTGTTTTCGTGCTCTAATCACAACACAAATGACTGGCATTATTATTATTCATAATTTATTATTATTATTTTTGTTAAAGGGAAAACAAAAACCCCATATCTTTTAACGGAGGAAAAAGCAGGGTATAATTGAACCAGTTATTGTTGGTTGGTTGGTTGGATGGTTCTGGAGCCAAGTGATGTCAGTAATCTGTTGTACTCCACAGAGGCTGTGGGGGGGGGTTTGGTTACTCTTGAAAGTCACAAGTCAGCATCTTTACCCCCTTCATGTCGGCTGACATGAAACCCCCTGCGCTGCGGACAGCCAGGTCTAATCACACTGTAATAACAACTAGCCAACAGGAGCAAAGCCTTCTCAGGTCAGTGACTGACAGGACAACGGCTACGTGAAGCGTGTCCTTCAGACTGCGAGGGGCTTTCTTTTTAATGGCTGGGCTTTAACTACTGTTTCTCAACGCCTGGTCCGGGGACCACCAGAGGCCCAAATGGACCCTTGATTCAAGGTCTGTAACTCTTAAGAGTTAAATAAGCACTGATGACTTTACAGTGTAGATCGGTGTCATAGAGATGGAAAAAGGGGGGAAAAAGGCCCTATCCAATGGTGACCTAATGCATGTCCAAAAACTGTTACTTTCCAGGATTCAAATTCAAAAGCACCAAAAGTAGCAGATCTACAAGCTTGAGCTTGCGGATCTGCTACTTTTGGCGTAAATGTACGAAAAAAGGAAAGACACAATATGAATATGGAGTTAAGAGGTTTCTGCCTGACAGCAAGCAACAATATTGAACTGGGGGTCCTTGACACGAAACAAGGTTGCGAATCAGTGCCTTATGAAGCCACCAGCAATGCCTCCTATCCCCTGGCTAAGTGCTGTTTTGCCCTGGTCTCTCCTTGGCGGCCGGGGGCACCGCTTGGGCTTTGAAACTGGAGAAGGCTGTCTCTCCATTAGAGGACAATGTGAGAGCTGGAGCACAGCAGGGACAGGCACTCCGAGGTCAGCATCATCCCACCAGGGTAGACTTACCGCTCCGTCTATTCAGCCCAACGCACACAGGCCCCAAAAGAGCAGAATAATGCTCAATGCATAATATTATGCAACTGCATTTATTTCATTTTAGATTATATTGTAGGTACGTACCGCCACTGAGGGGTCGCACAGCATTTTAGTTGAACATTGTACAATGACAATAAAGGCATTCAATGTAATTCAGATAAGCTTCATATAAAGTCAGTTGCATGACCGTGTCGTTTGCATGAAAATAACAGATTTCCAAGCCAACGCTAACACGCGATGGAATATAAATGAAGCATCATTCTTCCCGTGGCTCCACCACTAACACACATGGACCAACAGCCTTGACCGCGGAAGGTTGAAGGTTGCCGCGGGCGGCAAAATAGCTCGTCAACAACATACATGCCTATCCACTCCCAAGACTCGACACTGTACGTCTCTGTTAAGGTTTTGTCTACTGTTAGGTGGCTGCCATTTGACTGAACCTCGTTTTAACACAATAACGATGGTTCTGTTGGTCCCATTGAAGTCAGCCAAATAGTCCTCGGGTCAGGAGTATTTTGCCTCCCAGGAGGAACACTAATGATGTGTTTTTAGAAAAGAGTACAGTGGGGCCTCTAAATGATGCTTGGTTGCCTCCCACAGAGGCTGATAGAGTGGACACACTCACCACCAGCCACAGCCACAATTTACCAGCCTGTGGCTGTGGAGGGAAGAGGTCTATTTTACAATCCATTTGAGTCAGCCATGAGAAAAGGTGTGGGTTTTTATTCTTTGTTGCACAAAGAATACTTAATTCTAACTCTCACCATCTGTTCACAGAATATCACTGTGCTGTTTAATTCTTTAAAAAAAATAAGAAAGCTAAATTTAACGGCTGAAACCACAGTACTTTCCCAAACTTTCTCCAAAACGGTGACCATATCAGGAAGTAAGAGGAGGCTCTGGATTGGCTAGTGCTCCCCATCTCCTGGCCTGTAGTAACACCCAAGGAGGAAGTGTCTTGGATCTTCTCCTAAAACATTGTCCATATTAGGTAAGAGCTGGCTAAATGTGTAAGCCGAGAGCATTAAATCTGTACTGTGTGTACAGTACATACCGGCTGCTACTAGCCTTCATGATGAAGTTTACCTTACCCAGCCTGCCCTGACCATTGTAAAGAAAAGACCAGTGGTGGACAGTAACCAACTACATATTCTTCAGTACTGTACTTAAGTACATGTTTTAGTATCTGTACTTTATTATATACGCTTTATTCCCAGATTCTTATGACTTTAAATCCACTACATTTCAAAGACAAACATAGGTCTACATTTTAATGCAGCAATGCATTGATATTAGAAATAAAATGGACTTTGTAATTTGTACTTTTGATTACTTCAGTATTATTAAAAGCAATCAACTCCAGTACTCCAAGTGTACATTTTGACAGAGAAACTTTCACTTGTCGTTGGGTTCTATTTGACCCATTAGAATCTATACTTTGTCCACCACTGGAAAAGACAATGTCATGAAACAAAGCCAGCAAGGTGAGAATAGGCTGCTCTCAATCGACTGTAATTTCCTGCCGCTACTCTGACTTTCTTCCAGGTACAAATAAACAGATGCTTTCTGGGAAATGGGGTGGCAGTAATGTGAGCAAAGACTGGGTGGCCACGCCAAGACAGGACCACTCCCCATTAAAGCGTTTCAGTTAAAGGGATATCCCGCGGTAGGCCTAAATGTTTTTATAGACAACGTCAAATGATGCACAGACCACGGTCATATTCAAGTGTGCTGCTCTAACTGACTTGAGTAAAATCCAGCAAAGTGCCTTCTTGGCCTCATGGAGAAGATCCACCCGGTGTCTTAAACGGAGTGCAGTCCAAGTGTTTTCTTTCCAGTGTAGTTTCTGGCATACAGATTAATGTACGCAGCAGATGGTATGTAAGATCGCAGGATTACATTACTCCACTCTGTGGGAGGGTGTAGAACATCTGTCAAATGTTTGAATTCATACAGATTTTCACTCTTCAACTCCTGAACCACAGACATCCTCAGAAGAGAAGGATCAACAGCAGTATAACTTTAAACATTTTTTTAAAACAACAGTTTTTGTTGTTTGCCCTCAGTCACCCTGTACATTCTGGCACTGTGGCCTTCCAGAGATCTCCCCATGCATCTCCACCGGGAGAGAGAGAGATGGGGAGGTGCTCAATCCTTTACTTCATCACAGTACAGAGCTCAGCTAAGAATACGGCCCCATTTGAATCAAATAGGGTGCAAATATATTCTTCTAGCAAAACTTGTCCCCGGATCAGGTGTCACTTTCATCGCAGGCAGATCACATTCAAAACAGAAAATCTAAACAGTTTTGTCGCCGTGCCTCTTGAGTGTTGACAAAAAAAGAAGCTCTGAGGAACATCAGAGCCTCCTGTCGGGCTGTTCTTTTTATCACACAGTATCTTTTCTTGCTAATCCACAGACCATCTGTCTTTGGCATCAGATTCGTCAACAGTGCTTACAAGCTCTCTGTTCACCAGCTGCAGCAGCACTCCACAACCAGACCAACTGAATGGACAGGAATCCTCTGTTTACCACCCAAAAGTACACACTCATATGATCAAACGTAATATTTCCCAGAAATCACAGGGATAGGGAAAGGTTAACGGGGGGCAGGGACTAAAGGCATTCATGCCTTTCAAGGCCTTTCAAGGCAGAGCCATGAATGATACCGGACAATAAATAGTTGAAGGTAAACTGCTTTTCAAATAACTAAGCCAAGAAAACTGAATTTCCATAGGCATGGAATGTTGTGTAATGGGACAACTTTGGAACAAATCCCAGACAGGAGCTTGTCAGTTTGGAGGAGAAAAAAAGGGTATTGCTTAATACAAAGACACTATTCTTCTTGGTTTTCCCAAGGACAATTGATAGCCACTGGGATTCTTTTTAAAGTGAAAGTGGTTTCATGTTTCAAATCAACATTTTGGTTTGGGCTTCTTTTTGGTTGCATGTGTCACTGTCCTCAAGGGGGTTCCAGAGGGACCCCCGCAACTGATTGATAAGTTAGGAATCAAATGCACCCGTATGGGTCTGTAAGTCAGAGTGTACAAAAGGAACCCGAATGGACCCACAAGTGTCCATTCGGTTCCATTTGTATACTCTTAAAACTAAATGAACACTGAGGATTTCTCTGTCTGCGGTCCCAGATTAAAATAAATAAATAAAAAATAAAAAATGGGGGTCCATGAGACCATGACATGAAAAAGCTTGAGAATCAGTGGCAAACAGTATGTGATAGGGCCAACTTTGAACCTGTGGTTGTTTTTTATCACCTAAAGTCAAACCAGGTCATATGCTTGGGCGACAGTCAATTGAACTCTCCATTTAAAGAACAGGCATAATAACACAGACTCCCTGTGGCTTTGAGCCCTAGGCACTTCAGAAAGGCATCATTACGCAAAACAAACCGCCTATTACACCTTTATGTGCTCTCAGGCCAAAATCCAGCCAGCTGTTACCACCTGAAGCCTCCATGAAGGGTTTGCATTGCATTTTTTTCATTTGTACAGTTACAGTAGCACCATACGGAAATAAACCACCAATAAACCATCAACCATGGACAAGTCTCTCTCAATCCACAGATGTCTTTTATAAAAAAAAAAGGTGCCAAGAGTGTTTCTTTTTCTCTTTTTGGAGGATCTAAGACCCCTCCTGGAAAGGTGCTTATTTCCCCCTACCACAGTGCAATTCAAAAAGGTCCTTGATTTTTTTTATGTCCATCAAGTTCTTTGTTTTGTTTTTAGACCTCGGAGCAATTCGGTCTTCATCAAAGACCACCAAAAGGTAGGCAAGATTTCACAACATCTCTAGGAGATCGACCCCCACTACGTGGGCTGCCGCTTTGCCGGGTAATAATTAATAATAACAAAATGCAAAACAAAATTAACACATATTCCGTCTCTGTCGGATGGAAACCTCTTTATGTCCAAAGCTGTTACTTTTCAGCATTCAAATTCATAAATAGCTAAACGAGCAGGTCGACAGGCTCAAAACGTGTCGCTTTCGTGCAGTGTTTCGGATACTTTTGTGTGACGCCGTAGTATGAACAAGTAGGCTGTTAATTTACGAAAAAACGTGAAAAGTAAAAAAAATAATGGAGATAGGAGGTTTCTCCCCCGACAGCGACGATTTTGCTTTCTAGCTCTAACAATAGTTTTTGTCTGACTACACGTCAAATAATTCAGGAAGTTGCGTTACATATTTAGGCCGGGGGCTGAGAAGAGGGCTTAGGGAATGACAATGAGGACAACAATACAGCCGGGTGCAGACAGGCAGACAGCGCTAAAAGGCCGACCACAGGACAACGTTTTGGTCATTCCCTGAATGCCGGTCAGTCACACCCGCTCGCCATCTCTCAGGAACTATTGATGATAGTGCACTGGGTGAACAAATCGATGAATTAGACCTTTAGATTAAAACGTCCTTCATTGCAGATGCATGAGGGTAAACATTAAAAAAAAACAATCAATTACTAAGTAATTGATTTTGTGTTTTTTTTCTCTGAACACAGCGGTGAACGTTAATGTTTGGCAGCATTTGGAGGAGAGAGAGAGAGACTGGCGGGTGTTATTGGTTTCCCAGCTTCAGGGTTCAGCAGTTTTAAGTCTTATCTTTGGTCAGTTTGAAGGTGCATTATAGCTGTATTGTCTGTTTCACTTAACATCTTTTAACGTATTTTATACGTTTTTGGGGAAATAAAAACTCCCCCAGGGGCCGGTGTCTGGTGTCTTTCAAAAGAATTGCCACCGCCTGTGGTGTGAAATATAACTAAAATGAAACGTTATTGTCTTCTCTGAATGAAACATCGGGCCCGGTGTGCAAACTCGATGTCTGTCCTACAAGGGCGGGGCGACAGTGTGCGCCCCGTCGTGGAAAAACAGCAGCTGCTTCCTTGTTTACCAGGGCCGGGCAACCTCGTGCTTCCTTATAAGCACTTCCTATCCTCAAATGCCCCCTTGCCCTCGGCTCACTACAACATCCCCTGCCAACAACTACAACCAAATCTACAAAACAGTGCAATGTCTATTCATAGGCACAATGGGATACAAATACAGCACACGGAGGGAAAGAGATAAAACTGCAGAGGCATTCATACGGTATATGTACACGCACACGCACACACACTCACACTCACACTCACACACACTCTCACACTCACACACACGCACATGCACGCACGCATGCACGCACGCACGCACGTACGCACGCATGCAAGCACGCATGCACGCACGCGCACACGCACGCACGCGCACACACACACACACACACAATATAGTATACAGATAACGTGGGCAGCAGCACTAGCTTGGTGGTGAATTGGGGGACAGACAGAAGAGTGGTGTCAGACCGACCGGGACAGACCGGGCCGGTCATTGTTTTGGGGCTTACTGCCTCTCGTCCAACTCTCCGCTCCTCCGCTTGAAAGAGTGTGTGTATGCTGTGAAGGTCCAGGCTGTGGTAGTAGTCGATGAGACTGGTGGGCGGTGGTGGTAGAGACGATGGCTGTGCAAGGGGCCGTCTGTCTTTTAGCCTGCCTCCTCGTCCTCTCCCTGGGCCGTCTCTTTGCCCTTGCTCTGCCCCACGGCGCTGGCCGCCAAGATCCTCTGGACAAAGTCTTTGGTCCGCCCAGCCACCAGGGGACCTGTACACGCACGCACGCGCACGCACGCGCACACGCACGCATGCGCACACGCACACGCACACACACACACACACACACACACACACACACACACACACACACACACACACACACACACACACCATAATAGGGGAAAAGGAGAAAGTCGTTGTAGCTGGTAGGTATGAGTATGAGGATTTTAAGAAAGAATAAGTAAATGGTTTACATATACAGTATTTTGGATGGAAACCTTGTGGATGGAAACGTATGTCCAAAATGACCAATGGATTCAATTTGGTTCTTGATTAGTCATAAGCTCTTAATACTTTTCATTGGTTAAATATTTATAAAACTGGTCATAAAACGGAAACAAAAATTATCTCCCTGAATTCAAGGCTTCCTGACAAAATAATGAATGAATAAATCATTTTTTGGGAGTGAACTACTCCTTTAACCACTTTCACTTTTTCAAAAATAGTGAAAATAGCACATCCACAAGGTCACAACACGTCGGGCATTCATTTAAAAAAACTGAAATAAAAAAAAAGAAAGTTGAAATTTTAAATTTGGTCATATAGTGCCAGTGTTTATTTCGTCAACTAAAACTGTGATTAAAACTGATGAAAACTAAATAGAAAGTTAGAAACTAAATAAAAAATAAGCTATGATGACTGAAACTAAGACTAAATAAATTGACAATTTCGTCAACAAATAAAAATGTGACTCATCGCGACACGTTGTGAGCATCTAGATCTGCTATTGACACGTTGTGAGCATCTAGAGCTGCTATTTGACACGTTGTGAGCATCTAGAGCTGCTATTTGACACGTTGTGAGCATCTAGAGCTGCTATTTTCAGCACACAGCTGAGTATAAATCAGGCATTTCAATGCCGGCCAATATACATTTTAGTCGACTAAATCGACTGTAGATTTAGTCGACTAAAATCTTATGGAATGTAGTAAACAAAAACTAGACTAAAACTAAAACAATAAGGATTACTAAAATATGACTAAAACTAAATGGAATTTTATTCAAAAGACTAACTAAAACTGGATCATGAATTTCAAAATCAACACCGATACGAATGAAGATGGTGATCCTTGGACACAGCAAGCGTATCATACTGTATATGCACCGCAACTGACGCCAGCTCTTGAATGCACAAAACAAAGCTCAACCATCTCATTACAAAGGTGAACCGTGTCCAAATAAGGTTAAACAGCCATCTGTTTTACTGGAAATGTTTTCGCACGGCCTTGTGATCTCCTGGTTGTCTGTTTATCAACTATGCTTCCAGAGAGAAACCTTTCATTTATTTTAGAAGCCAAGCCACAAAGAAATGAAAGTGATACTTAACTGAGGTTTACTGTATACGTAGAGTACAAAGCAGCATTTCCCCCTCAACGTGCCACTTGTTTTGATGTCGATATGATAGATTGTTGGACATTAGATATACATTGGATAAATCCAACAGTATAAAGTAAACATTAAAGGGGTGTAAGTGATTTACAAGTGTTAAATAGCCTATGTTCTGATTGGACTGTTTTAAATTAGAGAACTGCAGAGTGCCGAGTCACTTCAAACAGAACCAGTGTGTAACACTGCTAGTCTTGTATGAGCCGCAATTATGTACAAAAGATTTAATATTCGAGATTGATTAGATTTGATTTGTTTTATGCATGTACAATTCTTTGGTTTTGTGTCCTCCCAACATTGTAGCAACAATAACAACAATAACAAAGACATTGACAATAGCAGCAATAATTTGAGGTTCTTGAAGGTACTGTGTGTATGGGTGCTACTTCTAGATATGACACATATGCATGTGTGTGACTGTATGTGTAAAAGTATCTATTTGCATGCGTGCGTGCGTGCGTGCGTGCGTACGTGCGTGCGTGGTAAATGGTAAATGGTAAATGGTGCATTTATATAGCGCCTTTATCCAAGGCGCTTTACATAGATTGTGCATTACATTCACCCATTCACACACACATTCATACACCGATTGCGGCGGAAGCCATGCAAGGTACCAACCAGCACATCGGGAGCAATTTGGGGTTCAGTGTCTTGCCCAAGGACACTTCGACATGTAGACAGGAGGAGCCGGGATTCGAACCGCCGACCCATGGATCATTGGACGACCTGCTCTACCTCTTGAGCCACAGTCGTGTGTGTGTGTGTGTGTGCGAGCATCCGTGCGAGCATCCGTGCGTGCACGTGTGTGTTAGGCAGACAGGCAGCAGGCCTATAGTGTCAATGGCTCATGATGACCCGACTTCCCGGGTAAATTAGCTTTTCTGGAGACTACAGCTCTTGGTCCTGATTCAATATTTACAGTTGTTTCTTTATTTCTTCAAATTTTTTTGTTCTCATTCAGGGCTCCGACAGCTGCAGGAAAAACTCTTTCCGAGCCTTGGGCAGTACTGTGAGACATCCCCAGAGCTTCCCATCTAACAGTACGTTACTAGGCTGATGTTTGTCCTTCATAATTCTCTTTGACCTATAAGAGCCTGCTCTCGTATTCTGTCCTGCAGGGGTGGGAGAGGGAGCTCCCTGTGGTTCCGCAGGCAGCACACGTAGGTCCTGGGAAGAGCTCTCTCCCACACCATGTACAGTACACATGCTCTGGGCTGTAGAAACACCTTCTCAGGCGCCTTGAATTCCCTCAGCTGCCTGGAGGTGGTACAGGCGTTGACACGCTTGCATCACTTTCCTTGCCACAGACAGATGTGCCATTCCAAATCTTCACGCTTCCCTGATCTTTTCCTGAAGGTTTTCTGAAGATGCATGTTTTCCCTGCAGGTTTTATTCACTGATTAGCCTTGCTAATTCTACTGCTTTGCTACTGAACAAAAGTGTCCAGCAGAGGAACTCTATCGATTCAGGGAATCTGAATAGAATTAACATATAACACCTTGGAAAAAAGCCCCCCTTCTCACTGACAATGTTCTGTATCTGACAATCTACTGAATTGCCAATGGCAGGACATGTGAAGTTCTCAAACGGCACATCTGTATGCGTGCATACTCCACGTCAGGTCCCCTGTGATGTGAACCCCAAGTCACTTGAAGCTGTCCCACCCTCTCCACTGTAAGCTGTCCCACCCTCTCCACTGTAAGCTGTCCCACCCTCTCCACTTGATCAGGAGGGGCATGTATAAGATGTCTACCTCTGCGTAGTATGTAACAATCATCACCTTGGTCTTTCCAACATTTTCCCTGGTGTTAAAGACAGAGCTGTAATCAATAAATGACAGCCCAACATAGTTCCCCACTTTGTTGTTGTCAAGATGGGAGAGGGTGTGGACACCGTTCTGATGGCTCTCTTGTACACCGTCTCATTGTCCTCTGTAATCAGACCCATCGCTGTCATGTCATCAGCAACCTTGGCATGTTAAGGGTCAGGTGGGCGGTTATGGTGTTAAAGGCCATCCTCATCACCTGCCGTTGATCCGACAAGACAATCCAGGATCCACAGGCTGGGGTTGAGTCCTACAGTAGGTTCCTGAGCTCCATTTCAAGTCTATGAACAGCATTTGCAGATGGGAGTTCCTCTCCTCCAGGTGGGTGAGGGCAGTGTAGAGAGTTTGTGGCTATATATCGTCTGTGGAACTTTTTCGCCGGTAATTATCGGTGCATAATATCTATTTAAGAAATCGGCTAATCAGGCATAAACATATGGCAATTTATTTTCATGTACAAGGTTAGCCGCCTGTCTTAACCACTTAAAACTCTAAACTAGGGTCTTTTCTGTTTTCTGTTTCTGGGAAAGCTTTTGCTGAAAATAGCTGATCGACAAACTCTGAACACTACCTGAACACTATACCTGCTTTCTGTCACTGTGAATCACTCGGACAAGCTGTACGAGTGTACGTCTTAACAACTGGAACCCTGAGCTCACAATGTGTCACACCACCACAACGCGTACAGTCAGGCGTGTGCGTGTGTATGTGTACTGTCTGTGCTTTTTGTTGTTGTTGCAAATGTTAATAAAATATTCAATCAGTGTGTGCTTGTGTGTCAGTCTGACTGTGTGTGTCTCTCTCACTGTCCGCTGTATGCGCTCTGCTGCGCTGCGGAGGAAAAAGCGCAACAAACTGAAGTTCTGTTTAACGTGTATTAATTTAGGCTGACCTAGGATCAGGTTAGTGTTGCAGCGACATGAGCGGCTGTGTTACTTGTGTGATGATTATGCTGGTTTAGGATCAGCAGCGCAAATGCGTACCATGCAAGGCAACTCAGGACGGGC
>NC_136809.1:35199152-35236652 GCF_951216825.1 Electrona antarctica | reverse complement strand
TCCTCCACCTTTCATCCTGCCCCACCACCACCACAACAACCTATGCATCAGTGGTGGATTCAAAATGTACTTGAGTATAAAGTACAAAAGTATCGGTAACACTTGCTATGCATACCATGTCTATAATGCATTATAAACATACTTGTTTATCGATGTATAATACAGTATAATTATAGTTATAAGAACTCAAAAATATTATTAATGCTTCATAACATAACTTCATAATTACATAACTAGGGCCTTGGCCCAACGCCTCACTTTCCAGCGGGTGCCCTAATTCAGCTCTCCTTTGACTACTTCTCTGCCTGGAGCGACCACATCAAACAAGAGGTGGATGCTGGCAAATACTGCGGCATGGTCATGCTGGACCCCCAAAAGGCTTTTGACACCGTGAACCACTCCATACTGGTTAACAAGCTAAAAGCAATTGGTTTCGATAGCACATCAGTGAGCTGGATGCAATCCTACCTGGAGGGGAGAGAACAGATGGTGGAAGTGAACGGAACACTGTCCCCCCCCCCCCTCCCAGTGAGCTGTGGCGTTCCACAAGGAAGCATACTAGGGCCTCTACTGTTCCTAATATATGTAAACGACATGACTTCAGCTTGTGACTGCAACTTGTTCCTGTTCGCAGATGACTCGGCACTGCTGGTCTCGGACAGGAACAAACTGCAGGTTGAAAATGCCCTCAGCTCTGAACTTGGTAGAATCTGCACCTGGCTCGCTGATAACAAACTATCTTTACACCTGGGAAAAACTGAATCCATTCTCTTTGGATCTAATAGTAATCTCAGCAAGGCAACTGGCTTCTTGGTTAGAGTGGGTGACAATGTTATCACACGTAAAGATGAAATTATCTACCTAGGTTCCATCCTGGAGGCTAATCTTTCCGGTGATAAAATGGCCACCAACGTAATCAAAAAAGTCAACCAAAGAACAAGATTTCTTTACAGGATCTCCTCACTGGTCAACAAAAACACCTTGAAGACCTTAACAGGAGCCCTCGTACAAGGCTTCTTTGACTATGCATGCACCTCCTGGTACCACAGCACCTCAAAGGCCCTTAAAACTAGGCTCCAGACTTCCCAAAACAAACTGGTCAGGCTCCTACTTGGCCTCACCCCCCGTCGGCTTAGGGTCGACGACAGAGTACAGCATCTTGCAATGGGTCTGGTCCACAAGATTCGATACTCCACCAAGATACCCATGTACCTGTCTAGATACTTCCTTAATGTTAACGAAGTCCACACCCACAACACCAGAGGGAGTGCAACGAACCATGTACAACCCAGATTCGGCACAAACAAGGGACTAAATTATTTTCGCTCCTATGCCACCAAAATGTGGAACGCCCTACCAACAGTCATTAAGACATGCAAATCCCTTGACTCCTTCAAAACCACTCTCAAAGGGCACCTACGGACGGCTGCAATTCGAAACTGGCCCCCGTAAAAATCTGAATCCCCCTCACTGTATATGTCTCTTTTCCCTTTTTACCTCTATGATGAATTCCTGTTCTGTTCTTTGACTATATAGAAGTGTCTATTTGTACGTCTCTAAATGTTTTGATGAATTGAACATGGTGGACCCTCTTGTAAACAAGTGTAATGCTTATTTGGGTCGTCCACTCACAGTTAACAGTCTTTGTATTGAGTTTGTGCTTGAAATGTACTGTAATTCTGCAAACTGTTAATAAATATTTCAATCAATCAATCAATGGGACAGTGCAGGCAGACACCTCTTACCAACCAATTTCTCCAGTTTATTTCTGTTGTTATTGTTCATGTCATGTCTATTAATTGATTGCATAGGGCCTAAATGGAAACAAGGACTTATGTTGGTGCTATCCCTTTTGGACTGAATGTTTGACTGTACTCTGTTGCTGTTTATACATTCTGTCTAATAAACTATTCAATCAATCAAAAACCAACTGGCATCCCTACTTTGACCTACAAAATTAAAAAAAAATATATAAACTAGAAAAAGTGCCCTTCTGGGCACAGGTCTCCACCAGGAGGATAGGACTGTGTGAGATGTTTGGCAAAATATTTAGGATTAATATAAACATGTTTTTTTGTTTGTTTATTTTTTGCAACAATTTTCTTCATTTTGTTGAAGAAATGCAGAGCCAGATCACTCATAGCATCTCTGAGGATAGAATTCTGGATGAGCAGGACATTTTGCAGCATTTTGAACGAATGAAAACTTTGGAAGGCAATGTTAGCCAATCAGTGTAGAATCTGAGAAATCCAACAGACTCGTCTTGATCACATGACTAACAGAGATCATGTGTGCCGATTTGCGTGAGATTTGGATGAAATCTGTGCACATAAGCAATGTGTTTTGCAGAAATCGGCCTCATGGTGGCGCTATAACCGGCAGATGTGGAGGGATGCAGGGACAATGTTATACGTTGTCTTAGCACCCGTTTTAACTGTCAGCCAGTGTCCCATATGGAGATCTGTGTATGTGCCTGTGCCCACTGGCAGACCCTGATCGGTTGAGCCTCAATTGGCTGAGGCAGAGGCTGGAAATTGCACAGGTGAAAGGAGTTGGCCTCATTAGGCCCACTGGCGGAGCCTGGCCCAGGTGAAAGGAGTTGGCCTCATTAGGCCCACTGGCAGAGCCTGACCAGAGCCTTTTGTGGTGGTTCTGGAGAACCATGGGTCCGACCGACTCGATACCTGGCACTGCACTCCCTGTGGGGGTGTGGAACGTTTGTGTCGAATGTGGTGGGTCAAACGGTTCTCGAGTTACGTGCATTACAACCGCACACACACGTACGCACACACGTGGCGCATTATATAGTAGATAGTTCAGTACTGATGTCACACATTTCCATTCACAAAATGCTCATAAGGCTCCAGTTGACATTTTTCAGTTACCAATACCATGGTGTCAATTTAAAAACATTTTTAGTGATAGAGATTAGTGGCTGCTGGACTGCTTTGTGTATCTGGCATGCTACATGATCTGAAATATTTCAAGACATTGCTGTCTTGTGGTAGTTCTGGTGCAAGTTCTGCAGCTATTCCGCCGATGCAACGGTAGACTTCATTGTTTTGCAATTTGCATATAGAGTTCTAATCGACACTATTGCTGGAAATCATACGTATTTAGGTCGAGGTTGAATTTGTCTGGAATTAATTACCCTAAAAGCATCTCCACAATGCAGACATTTTAGATGCTGCTAAACAGTAAACATAATATTAACTTTCTGTGTCAGCGTCTGCTGCACGTTGAGGTTAATGTCTGTTTATTTAACAGCTAATAGATGAAGCGCAATGCAGTAAAATATATTGTTCATGTCATGTCTATTAATTGATTGCATAGGGCCTAAATGGAAACAAGGACTTATGTTGGTGCTATCCCTTTTGGACTGAATGTTTGACTGTACTCTGTTGCTGTTTATACATTCTGTCTAATAAACTATTCAATCAATCAAAAACCAACTGGCATCCCTACTTTGACCTACAAAATTAAAAAAAAAATGTATAAACTAGAAAAAGTGCCCCTCTGGGCACAGGTCTCCACCAGGAGGATAGGACTGTGTGAGATGTTTGGCAAAATATTTAGGATTAATATAAACATGTTTTTTTGTTTGTTTATTTTTTGCAACAATTTTCTTCATTTTGTTGAAGAAATGCAGAGCCAGATCACTCATAGCATCTCTGAGGATAGAATTCTGGATGAGCAGGACATTTTGCAGCATTTTGAACGAATGAAAACTTTGGAAGGCAATGTTAGCCAATCAGTGTAGAATCTGAGAAATCCAACAGACTCGTCTTGATCACATGACTAACAGAGACCATGTGTGCCGATTTGCGTGAGATTTGGATGAAATATGTGCACATAAGCAATGTGTTTTGCAGAAAT
The DNA here is from genome assembly GCF_951216825.1 of Electrona antarctica. Lineage (NCBI taxonomy): Eukaryota > Metazoa > Chordata > Actinopteri > Myctophiformes > Myctophidae > Electrona > Electrona antarctica. Next base: position 35,232,776 of record NC_136809.1, on the reverse strand, counting down.
CGGCCTCATGGTGGCGCTATAACCGGCAGATGTGGAGGGATGCAGGGACAATGTTATACGTTGTCTTAGCACCCGTTTTAACTGTCAGCCAGTGTCCCACATGGAGATCTGTGTATGTGCCTGTGCCCACTGGCAGAGCCTGATCGGTTGAGCCTCAATTGGCTGAGGCAGAGGCTGGAAATTGCACAGGTGAAAGGAGTTGGCCTCATTAGGCCCACTGGCGGAGCCTGGCCCAGGTGAAAGGAGTTGGCCTCATTAGGCCCACTGGCAGAGCCTGACCAGAGCCTTTTGTGGTGGTTCTGGAGAACCATGGGTCCGACCGACTCGATACCTGGCACTGCACTCCCTGTGGGGGTGTGGAACGTTTGTGTCGAATGTGGTGGGTCAAACGGTTCTCGAGTTACGTGCATTACAACCGCACACACACGTACGCACACACGTACACACGACGTGGCGCATTATATAGTAGATAGTTCAGTACTGATGTCACACATTTCCATTCACAAAATGCTCATAAGGCTCCAGTTGACATTTTTCAGTTACCAATACCATGGTGTCAATTTAAAAACAGTTTTAGTGATAGAGATTAGTGGCTGCTGGACTGCTTTGTGTATCTGGCATGCTACATGATCTGAAATATTTCAAGACATTGCTGTCTTGTGGTAGTTCTGGTGCAAGTTCTGCAGCAATTCCGGCGATGCAACGGTAGACTTCATTGTTTTGCAATTTGCATATAGAGTTCTAATCGACACTATTGCTGGAAATCATACGTATTTAGGTCGAGGTTGAATTTGTCTGGAATTAATTACCCTAAAAACATCTCCACAATGCAGACATTTTAGATGCTGCTAAACAGTAAACATAATATTAACTTTCTGTGTCAGCGTCTGCTGCACGTTGAGGTTAATGTCTGTTTATTTAACAGCTAATAGATGAAGCGCAATGCAGTAAAATATAGACCGCGTCAGTGGAATTGCGTTGCTAGGGAACAGTTTGGGTCCCAGTTTATTAGCTGTCGGCGACTGATATTCACCAACACTGCGACAACTTGGGACCCGTTTGGAATATTTAAGTTGTCAAATATGGAAAAGGTCTATAGAAAGGATCAGAATATCTTTAGACTTCATTATCAATACTCAATCTCAATCCCCATTTTGAAGATAAAATCGGGACATCCCTAATTAGGGATATTGTCATTTTGTATTTATTTGCCGTATATCTAAAGTATATACGGCAGTACTCCAGGCCACAGATGAACCTACACAAGCTATAGAAAGGAATACAGGTCTAGTGGGCATCTAAACATTGTGTGGGCACCTTGATGTTAAATTGGCAAACAACACCGGAACATGCACGGTAAATCACTTTACCATACTTTACTGGTAAATCAATTTACGTTCAAAATGCCCAACATGCCCAACATGTCAAACATATTACATGTATTTGGTTTATAAAATAAACAAACATAAAAGCACGGTGCCCAGAGTTCTCAGGTGCCCACTATGCCAGTGAGCTAATAGAGCAGCGTAGTGTACCTGGATGCCAGTTTGTTCTTCTCCTTGCGGGAGCGGGCGCGGGCCACGGCGGGCAGGTCGTTGACCGGGCCCATGCCGTCGATGGCGGCGTTGAGCTTCTGCAGCTGCTCGCCGATGTTGTGGAGTTTCTGGGGGTTGGGCGTCAGGTCACTAGCGTCCGTCTTACGGGCTTTACGCCGCCCCTTCTTTCCTGGAGAGGACAAGAGGTTTACAGCAAGGTTTGAATGTATGAGTTGAAAATTGATCTGTCTTCAAATGATTCAACATTTTCCAAACGTTTTCGATATTTTGAGGTTTGAGGTTTTCAAAAATAGCAGATGTACAAGCTTGCGGTCATGTGGTGCGGCACGAAGTGACGTGCTTTGAGCTTGTATATCTACTATTTTTGAATAGCTAACGTATTAATGGATTAAAGTAGGGGATAATACAGTAAAAAAATGGCCAAATCGTTACGCGGCAGATACAAGCATGACATTTGGTACAGATGTCACTTGGGTCATCCTAAAACATCCTAGAAGGGGTGCCCAAAAAAAATATTTAACAGAAATTGAAGAATTATTGACAAAATTGAAAATGGCCACCTATATGATTGACTCAAAAAGCCTATAGAATGTCATAGAAGCATATCATTTGGCACATATGTCCCTTGGGTCGACATCCTAGAAGGTGTGCCCAAAGGAATCTGTTTGTGTTATTGAAAAAAATGTTAATGTATGAAATGTGGTACAAATATCCCTTGGGTAATCTTAACGCATCCTACAAGGGGTGCCCAATTCTTTTTTTAAAACAGGAAGTGAGATTTTGGCTAAATTAAAAATGACCGCATAAGCAGTTGATGCAAAAGAAGAGACGGCATAAAAGTGTGTAATTTGGTACGTAGTCTACATTGATCGCTCCTTATATCCTAAAAGGGATTATTTATTTGTTTGCTTCTTTGCTTGTTTATTAAACCTTTTTGGAAGTCTGCATAACCTGGTGTATTCTGTTCTGCATAGCTTTCAGGCTTCTGGACCAAAAGCCAGATCGGCTTCTGAATTTGAATGTTGTAGCAGTGCAGCCTGTGTGGGAGGAATGTTTTCCATTGAGAGACATTTTTGAGCAAACAATCATTAGATCATCATTGACATTTTGAATATCAGTTGTCTTGCTATACAGAAAACGGGTGTATATTTCAAACATTACGGTTTGAACACGGTATTACCCCCTACTTTAAAAATGATTGTGATGCTACTTTATGTTTCTCATCGTAATATAATATATATAGTCTCTGTCGGGTGGAAACCTCATATGTCCAAAACCGTTACGTGTCAGGATTCAAATTCAAAAGTAGCAGATCGACAATCTATAGCTTTCGAGCTTGTATATCTGCTACTTTTGATGCTTTCGTGTGACACTGTAGTATGATCAAGTAGGGCGTTAAAGGAGAATTCCATGCTAGAAGGCTTTCTTACCTTTATTTGTAGTTGTTATTTTGTGCAAAAGTGCATTATTGGCTATTTCCCCTAATAAAAGCCCTCAATGGGAGTTGGGTTTTTGTGCTAATTCGCTTATTTCCATCGAAATAAGTAGTAAAGTGTGCCGCGTGGGATACTAATTACATTATGAAGTGAAGATACATACAAAAAAAATGAGCGATGGAAATAAGCGAATTAGCACAACACCCCAATGCCTCATTCAATTCAAGGGTAGGGGAAATAGCCAATAATGCGCTTTTGCACAAAATAACACCTGGACCTCTTTGGTGGGGACGTAACAACTACAAATAAAGGTAAGAAAGCCTTCTAGCATGGAATTCTCCTTTAATTTGCAGTAAAACACAGTAAGTTAAAATATGGAAATAAGAGGTTTCTGCCTAACAGCAACAATATATTCTATTCTATCAGAACTTCCAGACCCACAGGAACTCTATGTGCTCATAGCTGCTCTTATTGGTGGTGGTGGCAATACTAATTTGAGTCTGGATTTATAAACAAAGTAAGACTTAATAGGTTTGATTATCACACACACGTGCGCACGCACGCACGCAAAGTCTGTTTCAGTATCTGTCTGTCTCTCTCTCTCTCTCTCGCTCACATGTAGGCTACGCACACTGTCACACACACACACACAAGCGCACGCGTGCGCAGCCTCTTTCAGTGTATGTCTGTCTCTCTCTCTCGCTCACTCTCGCTCGCTCACATGTGCGGGCGCACACGTCACACACACACACACTGACACACTCCAGCCCTACTCGTCGGATATTTGTGCTGCCCCCCCTCCCGATGAGAGCGCTGCATTTCCTCATTCAGATCGGCTATTTTTGCCATTTGCGAGGACGCACACACGGCTGCTCCTTATTACGCGGAGAAAATTGTTATTATGATGGTCGGCTTGGCACTTCTTGGCACATTTTGTTTCCCCCCTCGGCATGTTGCTCATATACGTAGCGACGGCACTCTCCTCCTCCCCCTTCTCTCCCAGAACATATACGTAGCGACGGCACTCTCCTCCTCCCCCTTCTCTCCCAGAACATATACGTAGCGACGGCACTCTCCTCCTCCCCCTTCTCTCCCAGAACATATACGTAGCGACGGCACTCTCCTCCTCCCCCTTCTCTCCCAGAACATATACGTAGCGACGGCACTCTCCTCCTCCCCCTTCTCTCCCAGAACATATACGTAGCGACGGCACTCTCCTCCTCCCCCTTCTCTCCCAGAACATATACGTAGCGACGGCACTCTCCTCCTCCCCCTTCTCTCCCAGAACATATACGTAGCGACGGCACTCTCCTCCTCCCCCTTCTCTCCCAGAACATATACGTAGCGACGGCACTCTCCTCCTCCCCCTTCTCTCCCAGAACATATACGTAGCGACGGCACTCTCCTCCTCCCCCTTCTCTCCCAGAACATATACGTAGCGACGGCACTCTCCTCCTCCCCCTTCTCTCCCAGAACATATACGTAGCGACGGCACTCTCCTCCTCCCCCTTCTCTCCCAGAACATATACGTAGCGACGGCACTCTCCTCCTCCCCCTTCTCTCCCAGAACATATACGTAGCGACGGCACTCTCCTCCTCCCCCTTCTCTCCCAGAACATATACGTAGCGACGGCACTCTCCTCCTCCCCCTTCTCTCCCAGAACATATACGTAGCGACGGCACTCTCCTCCTCCCCCTTCTCTCCCAGAACATATACGTAGCGACGGCACTCTCCTCCTCCCCCTTCTCTCCCAGAACATATACGTAGCGACGGCACTCTCCTCCTCCCCCTTCTCTCCCAGAACATATACGTAGCGACGGCACTCTCCTCCTCCCCCTTCTCTCCCAGAACATATACGTAGCGACGGCACTCTCCTCCTCCCCCTTCTCTCCCAGAACATATACGTAGCGACGGCACTCTCCTCCTCCCCCTTCTCTCCCAGAACATATACGTAGCGACGGCACTCTCCTCCTCCCCCTTCTCTCCCAGAACATATACGTAGCGACGGCACTCTCCTCCTCCCCCTTCTCTCCCAGAACATATACGTAGCGACGGCACTCTCCTCCTCCCCCTTCTCTCCCAGAACATATACGTAGCGACGGCACTCTCCTCCTCCCCCTTCTCTCCCCTCCTCCCCCTTCTCTCCCAGAACAGCAGTTGGTGAGGTGATTCCCGCACTGTCTCACCCTGCAGGCAATCTGCATACAAGCAGACTGACAGTTCTTCTCATAGTCCCCATAGAAAGATAACAGAAGAATAACGGCATAACGCACCATGTAGTAACGGTAACAAAGTTACTGAATTAAAAAAAAAGTGTTACAGCAACAGTTACTGCCGAAAATAACGGCGCTACTGTAACGCGTTATTTACGTTACGTTACGTCCCAACACTGACAACACGCGTGTGCATAAATGTGTGTCCGTACGTGTGTGTGTTTTTGTGAGTAGTGAGTACTTCACTGACTGATGTGAAGCTGACAGCTATTGAGATTCGAGCATGCAGCCTACCAAATGTGTGTGTGTGTGTGTGTGTGTGTGTGTGTGTGTGTGTGTGTGTGTGTGTGTGTGTGTGTGTGTGTGTGTGTGTGTGTGTGTGTGTGTGTGTGTGTGTGTGTGTGTGTGTGTGTGTACGCCTCTGTGACATGACAACTGATTGACAAGAAGACAGTGATGTGAAGTTACAGGAGGAGATGTTTTTCAATGTGGCCATCCCGCTGTCATGACAACAGTGGTAGTGCACGTTTTCATAGCTTGCATCCCTCATACATTTTAGGTCAGAAATTCCCGACTTGTGGGCCGGGGAACACTAGAGGGCTGTGAGGATATTGCAAAGTCAGTGGGCCCCCAAATAATTGAATTGAATGTTCGCCCATTATGAAATGCCCAGAATAGGGATGCTACAGTTCATGTGTGGTTGAGTGTATCAGACATGATACAACATGAAGCTTTGCAGCAACAGGTCTTCCCTCAGCTTGTCAAACTGGCCAGGATGATCCGGTGCACTCACTGGCTCTAAAACAATTTCACTTTCATTCCCCATAACTCTGAAAGTGTTCAAATGGAACCGCAAGGGTGCATTTTGGTTCCGTTTGTTACACTCTCAGAGGTACAGACCTGTAAGGGTCCATTTGGAACCCTATCAAGGAACGCTGAGTGTCCCGGACCACACTTTTGAGAACCACTGATCCTGTGCATTTTGATTCAAATTCAAGAGTTCAGCTTTGCTAGTCAGAGTCCAAGCAAAATGGAAGAGAGAGAGAGTGTGAGAGTGTGTGTGTGTGTGTGTGTGTGTGTGTGTGTGTGTGTGTGTGTGTGTGTGTGTGAGAGAGAGAGAGAGAGAGAGAGAGAGAGAGAGAGAGAGAGAGAGAGAGAGAGAGAGAGAGAGAGAGAGAGAGAGAGAGAGAGAGAGAGAGAGAGAGAGAGAGAGAGAGAGAGAGAGAGAGAGAGAGAGAGAGAGAGAGAGTAACAAAGTGAACTGAATGGAGTTTGGGTCTGGACTCTGGAGTGTTATGGAGAGTGCAAATGTATTAAGGCTGCCTAAGACCTGAGGCAGATTCTACAAATGTCTTCTAAATCATAACAGTTTTCAGAAAAACGTATGTTGCTATATCAGTGCTGCTCAAACTTTTTCATGTCAAGGACTTCCAAAAATGATGCATAGCTTGCAATGCTAGTTCTGGCAGATACTCTCGAGAGGTTACAGACTGTGATTATGTGAGTGCATACGGATGGTTACAACGGCACTACGCAAGACACATACGTCATGATTAAGGCAACACATCGATTAATTCGATAAAAATCGAATCGATAATTAAATTCGTTGCCAACGAATTTGATTATCGATTTAATCGCGGGTGTTTTCCAACATTAAAATGTAACGTAAAGCTGCTTTCGTTTTACCGTTCAGTAATGGCACTAGGCTGAACGATCAATATGCAACGGGTTGGTATAAACACAACATGAGATATCCGTCTTGAACGTGATCAGAGCGCTCCGCGTCTCCCCCTCTCTTTATCAATCTCTCTCCCAACTTCCACCACACACACACACACACACAGTTTCAAGTGGCTGCGACGTGCGCTCCGCGAAAACAGCTGATCTGCGAGCGCATCACCAGGTTGCAAAATCTCCAAAACAGGTCCCAAAACATGGTAAATGGTAAATGGTGCATTTATATAGCGCCTTTATCCAAGGCGCTTTACATAGATTGTGCATTACACATTACATTCACCCATTCATACACTGATGGCGGCAGAAACCATGCAAGGTACCAACCAGCACATCAGGAGCAATTAGGGGTTCAGTGTCTTGCTCAAGGACACTTCGACACTAACTCTGGGGGAGCCCGGGTTCGAACTGGCGACCTTGCGGTTACCATCCGGAAACTCTACCCCTGAGCCACCGCCGCCCCTGTATTTGTGAGCACCTGTGTGACTGTCCATATTTTTTGTCGTATTCCCAAAAATGTCCCCATTATCTCCGTGAGCTTGCTGGCAGGCTACGACGAGCTTGCTCGTTAGCTGTCACTCGTTAATTCATTTGTTCCACCTGTGTATGCTTAGAAGCGCATTGAAGTGGGCACAGGGAAAAAGCAGAACCTCCATGACAGTTTTGCTTAATTATTATCAGTTGTTCAGTGCTGTTTGGCAATATGTGATGCTAGAGCCTAGAGAACATGCTAATATGTCTGCTAAAGAAGAATGGTTCCCCCTATCAGTGTGTGTGTGTGTGTGTGTGTGTGTGTGTGTGTGTGTGTGTGTGTGTGTGTGTGTGTGTGTGTGTGTGTGTGTGTGTGTGTGTGTGTGTGTGTGTGTATTCACACAGAGACAGTGTGTAGGACAGTGGTTCTCAAAGTGGGAGTTCCAGCCTCCCAGCTAAATTATTAGGAAGTAAACCAAGTGGACCCTTTTCAGGGTCTGTAACAGAGAGTGCAAAAATGGAACCAATTGGACTCAAGAGTTAAATTGACATTGATTTTACAATAGAAATAAAAAATAATAATAAATGGGGGTCCCAGAGATAGAAATGGAAAGAAAGACAGTCAGCTATAAAAGGTCAACATTTTTATTTGACGATGAAAGGTAGATAATATTAGAATGTGTTTGAATAGATGTTTTATTGCTAATAAGCAAAATTAAGAACATTTTGGAATTTGATATTATTGTGGTAATTGAACATCACAGTATCATTACAAGGCATGACAGTGAAATCAAATTTGATTAAAAAAAGGGGTTAAAATAAGGAGCTGACTTGGCTTTTAACATTTAAAATTTGCTTCTCATGCGGAAAGAGTACTTAAACACTACAGTTGTTGTGCAGTCAAGAAAGCTGTAATAAAATATACATTTTGAAGGAAGTATTCATTTTCATTTTATTTATTGTTAGTTAGAACATGCCTAAAACAACTTCAAGCAAAATTTTAAAGGTAATTGCAAAAAGGTGCCATCATCCGATTAATCGATTAATCGTTTAAATAATCGCCCGATGAATCGATTATGAAAAGAATCATTAGTTGCAGCCCTAGTCATGATGTGGCAATCAGCTGACCAATTGCTGGGTTATTTAAGCTCAATTAAGTCTGTGTTCTTTCTGCATTCTTTCTGCGTATGCGTTCCTGGTTTGCTCCCACCGCCTCCCCAGCACCACCAGTGGGCTCTGCTATTAGTTCTGTTCCCCATGGGGGATTGCCATTGTTATCTATCTCCCTGGTCCTAATGATTAATGATGGCTGTCTAATTTTGCTGAGCAGGGAGAGAAATGTAGCAGAGACGAACGCCAAGATAAAATATTATATCCATACTTGTATTCTCATTCTATAATAATTCAATATTTGTTCAATCTATTCGTGAGGTATCTGAATGAATTATTGCGACAGCAGGTCGCATTTACTATAGAGTCGTGCATTTCCCGTCAGTGTGTTGGTTGGTTGGTTGGTTGGTTGGTCACCTCAGTTAAGCCCATCACGTGACATCATCAGGTCGCATAGTTACGACCTGCTGTTGCAGTTAAGCATACCATATATGGAGATCCCTGATGTCATCAATATTGACCAGCAACTCTACATCTGACCTCAAATCTCAAACCCTTAGATCTCCATATGGATATATGTCAGAACATGTTCTGACATTCCATATGTTGATCCCTTCCCATCCATCCTTCCTCTTCGATGTCTCCCTTTTGACTTATACATGTCCATTCAAACGGCCTGCCCCAAAGTTATTAGTGCAGCCGTGCCCGGCAGCCGGCGAAAACTACAGTTCTCAACAGGCCCACCTGTCCATTCAAACTCTAGACGGGCCTGTCCCAAAGTTATTAGTGCAGCCGTGCCCGGCAGCCGGCGAAAACTAGAGTTCTCAACAGGCCTGAAAATTAAGGCCCGGCCCTACCTGGGCCCTCATCAAACCCTGTACACTCAAGAGAATGTCCCCTCTACCACCCTTAGAACTCCATGTACTGTATGGAGCTGACCATTCCATATATTGATCTGTCCTCATCAAACTCTGTACACTCAAGACATGCTCCTTATATGGCCAGTACATCATTCATTCCATGTTGATCTGACCCCCCATGCCAAAGCGCCAGCGCTCGCCCAGCAGTCTGCTGTCAACGAGGTGGATGCGTGCACGCGACCTTGCCCTTTAGGGCGAGGTCGCTTCTCGCCCTCAGGCGTCTTACTGGTAATATAATTCAGTTAGATATATAACATAATTCAGTCAGATATTTCAATATTTTGAGAGGTCGGCGGCCACATACATATTATGTGTGTGGCCATCTCAGAATATTTCTTCCAGGGACCCCCAGAAGCAAATATTTGAGTTAAAAATGTTACAGATACAGACCCAGTATGTTCATGGGTCTGTATATTATGGTATCTTGTTTCATTCGCTCACTCTTCCTCACTCTCCTCGTATTTATTTCTTCCTTCTCTTAGCCCGTCCAGTTGAAAATACACTGTCTGTCTTTAATGACAGTTGCGGGTTGCGGGTCGGGTCAGGTGGTTTTGAAAATAGATGCGGTGAAGCTGGTCAGTTCAACCTATTAATAACTCTGGTGCGGGTTGAAGAAAGAGCAACATTGCGTATCACACAATACACTATGACAGCTGTTTGTTTTTACTTCGTTGGATCATTGTGTGTGCCCGGTGCACCATGGCACACATACCGGCCAAATGTTGGGCCACCAGAACCCTTAAGTTCTTGGTACAATATTGATTACCAATCCGACCCTGGCAGTAGGCTGGGTGTGACTGTGATATCTACTGAAAATGTATTACTTTTAATCCTAACCCAAACACAAAACTTAATTCACCAGAGAGCAATAAGTCTTTGTGACCAAAATGTCCTTGGGCTTTGCCACTTTCTACCTAGCCTCGGAAACACAGATGTTTTTATTTCCAGGGAGAAAAGAAAAGTCTGGGACCGAGTCCACTTCAATTCGGCATATAATAGAGTAGCGCAAACGTCGATCACTCTCTGCTGATTTCTGATCGTCTGCACCTTTGTTAAATTGACGCACACACGTACACGTACACACACACACACACACACACACACACACACACACACACACTCCTCTCTCTCTCTGTCGCTCTAATTAATTAGTCTCATGTCACGCAGCTGTGTCTACATTCTCCCGGCGGATCCTGCCGGGAGCTGCCTATGCCATAGAAAGCATAGGTGGACCCCAGGCTACTTTCTACCTGGCGTCCCCTATTTTGGGCATCTATCTATAAATGCACCAAGTCTCTGCACGTATGTACGTACGCATGTACGTCTGTAATCCACGTAACTCGAAAACCGTTCGCCCCACCGACTTCAAATTCGACACACTCGTGTTGCAATACGCACAACCCCACAGGGAGTTCAGTGTCCGGTGTCGAGTCCGTCGGATAGCCGGCTGTCCAGAACCAGCACAAAAGCTCTAGGGCTCCAGTTTTGTCTCATCTTTCTAAAGCCACTATTTGGGGTTTTAGGAGTGGGGAAAGGGTGTTCCCCCACTAAAGTTGGTATTTTGGTTACCTGTCTAAATCCCTTAAACACCTCCGTTACCCCTTATATTATGCATAGGTGTGGTTTGGGCGCAAACCACATTGAACCAATCACCAGTCTTGGCTTTAAGAGATCCCTTTAATAGATCCCTTACCCGTCGCCCTTAGTGCTATATTGCTTCATAGCCGCTGCCGCTGCCCCCGCTGCCGCTGCCCCCCCCGAAAGTTCGGCAAGTCGGATTAAACCATTTGCTGCGCTGGTGATGAACTGAAGAGCAGGCTGGCACAAATAACTTATTTGACTATACAATTATATAAACACAATGGACACAAGGAAGTGGCAGGCACTCACTTCAGCTGATTATAGGAAAATAACAAAGAGATGCAATATGAATATTGGAGAGATGAGGCAGCCTGACTAGTCTGTGTCTGGAGTCCTCCATTGAAGCGTGCGGTGGCCGCACTTTACCAAACTAATTTGGCATGGCTAACGGGTGCTTTTAAATGCCACTATCGCTTTCCCAAATGTGTGTGACCAAAATAGCAATTTAGGGGAAAGCGTGCCAACACGCCCATGACCACACCTCTAGGCGCAAATACCGGTGTCGGCAAAGAAGATAGCGGGTGATGCTGGACGAAAATACCATTAAGGGACAGAGAAAGCTCCTATATTCGTAATGTTCGGTCAGCGGCTGAATTGCGGGCCGCGCTGCGGGTAAAGGATGCGACAAAATTGGAGCCCCTAGTGTCATTAAAGGGCAAAATGTTAAAAAAAATGTTTCAATCACGAGGTAGACAAACAGGGAGAAGGGCGCACACCAGTATTGGTGAGGTGCTAATGGCCTTGGGCGGTAAACATAGAAAAATAAGAAAAAGGCCACACACTCATAGCCACGATGCTGAATATTTATTAACAAGAATCCAACGTTTCAACCTATACAGTGTTCTTCAGGGAATGGGACACGCTGTGAGATTGTAGATTGCCTATTTCTGCTATTCGTCGTATGACTTTTATACATATGAATTATATAGGACTTAGGTTGTTAAAATGTGATCTGACTCGGGGCTAGTTTCCCACCCTGATTGCTGGATATGTAGTCATGCAGCTCACTATATTGATGGTGATCATTGGTATGCTCACCCTCTCTGCGATACAGTGTGTACAGTGTGTACAGTGTGATCATTGGTATGCTCACCCTCTCTGCGATACAGTATGTACAGTGTGTACAGTGTGATCATTGGTATGCTCACCCTCTCTGCGATACAGTGTGTACAGTGTGTACAGTGTGATCATTGGTATGCTCACCCTCTCTGCGATACAGTGTGTACAGTGTGTACAGTGTGATCATTGGTATGCTCACCCTCTCTGCGATACAGTGTGTACAGTGTGATCATTGGTATGCTCACCCTCTCTGTGATACAGTGTGTACAGTGTGTACAGTGTGATCATTGGTATGCTCACCCTCTCTGCGATACAGTGTGTACAGTGTGATCATTGGTATGCTCACCCTCTCTGCGATACAGTGTGTACAGTGTGTACAGTGTGATCATTGGTATGCTCACCCTCTCTGCGATACAGTGTGTACAGTGTGTACAGTGTGATCATTGGTATGCTCACCCTCTCTGCGATACAGTGTGCTTGGTAGAGTGCTGGAGCTCCAGGACAGCGACCAGCGCACCTCTCCTCCGCCCAGCTTCTTCTTGGCCGCAGACTCTCGGGCACGCCGGTACTCCCAGAAACAGCGGCGCTTCTGCGGACGCTCCCCTGGGCGCTTGGCCGGCTCCGCTTCTACCTCTGCAAGAACACATGGATCAACCCATTAAAACATTTTAGATTTGAGCTAAAAAATCTTTACCGACAATAAGCCTCTCTGTTGACACATTTTATAAGCAGAGGTCTTACATAACTTAAATAACAGTTTCACTGTAGAACCAGCAATATTTTTGTACATGTCAGGGTTTATTTTATCTGCTGACATCTAATCTTGGGATGTAAGTCTGTAGAAATTAATAACTCATGAATTTCAGATTTGGGAATTTTAAGTACTTAAATGCCATATGGATACCGGATTCCCTCAGGGCTCTACGCTAGTGTATTTTCTGTTCACAACACGTCACACTAAGACATGGTTAAGACTTTTTTTTCTGCGAAGCCCCCCCCCCACAATATGCTGGGGTTTAAGTGGTTAAAGCCTAAATGCAACTCTAAATGCAAATCTCATGTTCCCACATTTATTATTGATAATTCTTTATGCTCAAAAAGGTAAATCAACATCACTTCATTTGGTATTTCACAGTGGTGAACAAGGTTGATTAATTTCACGCCTGAATAGCAAACAGCTATCCAGAAGTAATATGATTATAGCATTAATCTGGTGGTTGAAATTGGAAAATGTCATTGCAGTGAAGAATCTATCTATAAATGTGCTGAATCTCTGCATGCATGTCTGTCTGTCTGTCCGACAAGACTAGTCTAAGTAGGCTATCACTAACTTTTGATTGATTGATCGATTGATTGATTGATTGATTGATTGAATACTTTATTAACAGTTTGCAAAAACAGGTACAGTGTTATACAAAAGGATGCATATTAGCAGGGCTGCACACAACTTTTTTGGTCTAGTACTCAGAGGAGCACCTGGAGAAGTTACTTGATGCTCCAAAATGCGGCGACCCGTCTCGCCGGATGGATAAAAGAGGGATGCATGAATAACTTATAGAAAAACTATATTTATTGGATAGGTGGGGACTGGGGAGTCAATGGAGGGTATTGCAACTCTAGATTCATACCATTATAAAAAAAATCTAGAGTTTCAAATTGCAGTTAGGTCCATGTGTGGTCCAGCCCTAAATGCATATTCTAATAAAAACAACTTAATACTTCCTAAGGATAATATTTAGGTACTTTTAAAAAAATATATTTAAATAGCTGATCTGCAAGCTCACAACGTGTCACCTCCACAACACGTTGTGAGCTTGTGTTTAACATACGACACGTCGTACGGCGAAGCATACGTCAGGCTTCCCTTTTGTTTTTACCGAGGCAACGTACAGTCAGACAGTTAGACACACATGGCTCCTCGGTGCAAAAATAAACAGTGTACACTACCCGACTTTACGATAATAAGGGACAGTATGTCGGGACACGGTGTTGTCCTGTTGATAAGCTTCATGTTGTGCAGCAGCAGTGCCAGTCCGCAATGCTTTGCACTCTTTCCACTGTCGGAACTAAAACCTGTACCCGTAAAAAGTCAGTGGCCGGTGCCTAGGCTGTGAGAGACGGCATCGCACACGAGCAACTTGCTCCAGCACCCGGAAAACAAACACAAGCACAGCAGCGAATGGGAAGAGTGCAAAGCATCCAAAGCATCCCCTTTTACAACTTTTACTTTTTAGTTTGCTCCACATCTGAAAGGGAGAAGCCTAACCATTTGTGTCAGATAATCATTCTGGGGGCGGCCCCAGCTGTTGGTACGCAGAAGCGCTTCCCGGCGCTTGATTGACAGCGCAGAATTAATTTTGACGACGCATGCGCACTGGCGCACCGCCTGTGTCTGTGTGCAGGTCTGCATATTAGACACCGCATTGTAGTTTAGACCAGTGGTTCTCAAACTTTTACATTTCAGACAAGGACCCATCTTTACTCGGTGTACGAATGGAACCAAACCAACCCGCTTCTATTTGTACACTGTCAGAGTTATAGACGTGTAAGGGTCAATTTAGAACCCTGAGTGTCCCTGAACCCCACTTTGAGAACCACTGAACAATGTCATACATGCTACCATGACACCAGCAGCTCAGCTTTTACGTTTTGGAAGCAAATATTGGCAGTATACAGTCTACTCCGGTGAAATGTCAGGAAGGTATAATTCACAACCACCCGTCCGCCCTCAAACACAAACGCAGCCATTACAAATGCTTTACTGACTGCAGCCTCACATGCACAGAGCCATGAATAATTAAATCATAAATAATACAGCATGCAAAGCTCCGCTGCTAGTGAAAGGAACAAATGAACACGTCACCAAAAGCAGAGTTCGGCTGACAAAAAGTGGGTCGGACTCGGCTGAAAGAAGAAATAAGAAAGAAAACAAAATGACAGTGAAATAAAACCTCTCCTCTTCAGTGGTCAGTAGTAGCGTTGTGGGTCCTGAGGCCCACCGTGCATCGACCCCAGACAGCTGTGAGCCACGAGACAAACAATCCCCTTATATAATGAAAGTGTCAACCGTTTTTCCATTTTAAAATGTTATTTTTGTTGTTCGGTGACATGGCCGCAACACGACAAACTACAAAAACCAAGCCCTTATGTAACAACACAGCTATGCTTGGCCTAGTCTGTAGAGAGAGAGAGAGATAGTCTTTGTCTGCACGACGCGCTCAACCTCATTCTCTCTCCGTCTTGCGCACACACACCATTCACCCCTTCATGCAGTCTGTCTGCCGCAATTGCCTTGGGTTATCGGGTAAGAATAGCCCGGCCAGACACACACATAACACACACACGCAGACTCAAAAGGGAGAGTAACAATGGCCGTCTCGCAACGGTAGAAATATGACCCATCCAAGGTTCCAAAAAGGCAGGTCTCTGAGAGTGTGCCAGGGACGTATCCGTTACCCTGCAATGAGATGCATCTGAGATTTGTTTATCCAATTCAGAGCCCTAAGGAGGACAGAAACACCGGGGATGTACGGGAAAGTTTACAGGGATCATGTTTCCTTATAACCTCACCATAACAGAAACGCAGGTCCAGTGTTCACCATGACTCACTCACTGACACACATCCAGAGTAGGCCAGTTCAACCGGCCACTCTGGATGGTAGCCAGCCAAACTGTATTTGGCTGGCTGTAATGGTTTACATTGTGGCTAAGTTCACTGAGCATTGTATGCAGTTGTTTCCGGTTTCAGAATGACAATTGCCCCCCAAACTCCCCCCCCACGTGCACACTCCCCGTGCAGGAATGGTTTGTTGAGTTCAGTGCGGAAGAACGTGACTGGCCTGCACACAGAGCCCTGACCTCAACCCTGTCAAACAACTTTTGGAATGAAATGGAACGCCAAATGCGACGCAGGCCTAATCGCCCAACATCAAGCATCTGACCTCCCTAATAATGCTCTTGTGGCTGAACTGGTAGCAAATGCAGCAACAAAATGTCCCCAACTAGTGAGATCCCGGAATAATGGAAAATGTAAATGTAATAGTAGGTAAGGATGACCGAATCCACATCAAATCCCTTGATTTCCACGAAACCATTAACACTTTGACCTCTATTAACGAGTTGCCCAAGTTAATTAATTGTAGAACACTTTCCCTGCGATTTGTGAGTTGCCCGAGTTATGTTTTCATTGTTTAATCCACGTTTTGAATCAGTTTTGAGTCATACGGGCAATCCACCGGACAGAATGGGATATGAGACGCGTTTTGATGATGTCATCGCAAAAAGGTCCGTCGTGCAGGCGTGCAAAGGGTTCTGGGAAATTGAGTCCCATCGTTTACAATGGTGAATTTGCCGGAGGAACAAGCCGTGCGCTGAGTGGGCTGTTGTTGTGATCGCCGCTATGCAATACTTTTCTACACTACAACTAGCGATTACACCGTTTTAAAGTGGATTTTCATGACAAGCAACTCAGCGGTTGGTGCAGTGGCTGTTCAATGGTAACTATACTTAGGCAGTCTATGCTAGACCATTGGCGGCATTCAACCTGTTAATGAGGTCAGACAATGATGTTGGGCAATTAGGCCAGGCTCGCACTTGAAAAGGGGAGATGACAATGGCGCATTGGAGGACGAGGATTGGTATTCTGAAACAGGAAACGACTTTCAGCTAAATTGATAGCACGCAGTTGTCCAGAATGTCATTGTAGCTGTAGCATTAAGATTTCCATTCACTGGAACAAAAGGCACAAATTATGAACACCACTTAGAAAGGGGTATCCATCCACTGACTTCTGTTAATATGATGTATCTTCGTATCTTGTATACAAGTGAAAATCAATGCATATGGATCTCGGGATCCACATGGGAACGGTGTGGCCAAATGACCAAAAAAACCTGAAATATAACAGCCAAATATTACAACCAAACAAAACACTACATTTCCATGCACTTCCTTTGAACGCTGTGACCAACCTTAACAATCTAGGCTTCATATGTCACAGCCACAGTTTATTGCCCCACGAAGGGAGGGACGTTCTACCTATAGTTTTAGAGCGCAACGGAGGGGCGCCGTCTCAAGCGATCTTGAGCCACGAGAGACACCACTGAGCGAGCTAAAGCAAGCGAGTTTCTGTGTCGAACGTTGCAATGTTCGCTTGAGCCGACTCAGCCCTGTCCAAGTTGCGACCCGATAGGCACAGAATAGTAAATCATCGTCCCCCCTACAATGAACACAGTGGCGCGCTCCCTTCCCCACTGACTGCCCGTTTCACCCAATCACGTGACTTCCAGCCCCTCCCTTTGTGGGGCAGAAAACGGGGTCGCGTCAGCCAAACCAAATCCATCTAAATTGACTTTGGCCAACGCCGGTGCGACTTATGGGCAGTCCCCCTGGCGAACACCCAGCCTTTTATAGATCATACTGGGAACACTGGCCAGGTGCTCCCAATGCCCCTGATTTGCACCCCAATTTCCCAACCTGCAGGCCCTGTGAAAGAAACAAAGACAGACACAACACATGCCCTGGTAGGCCAGGCTACAGGGGCCGTGACAAACTGTGTGGAGGACGTACTAAATTAGCCTAAGTAGTCGCAGCATACACTAGAAATGTGGCGCTTATCTGTCCAGCGGTTTCCAAGAATGCCTCCAGACAATCACACAGACAGACAGATAGACGGTTAATGTCCTAAGGGTAGAGGAAAGGCCATGGGGTCACCAAAATCAGCAGGGTTCATCTTCACTCAGCGAGATGAAGTCTGCACATTTTTTGAGACATCTTGTTTTCAAGACTAAATTGTGATGTTGCAAAGGCAGCTGAATTCTGCATGCCAGCTGAGCCATGCTGGTGAGTTTGAGGTTACTACTGGAGTTACTATACACCAGGGTTTCAGTGTAGGCAGTAGTAGTATGTTCCTACTGGATACCAGCCAGTGTTGTGATGTGTTCTAGTTTCTACACTGCAACATCTTGAATGTCAAAAGCAGTGGTTCTCAGTCTCACACATGTTCTTGTCAAGGACCCCCAAATTGAAATGTATTTGGCTGCAGACCCTTTGACCCTCATCCCAAAAGATTTGTACCAGCGACACCCAAAAGACAAGATTTGTGTTCAATTGTTTCTTTTTTTTATTATATATATTTTTATTTTACAGATTACAATTTTGTACCATAATCTGATGTTATTATATCCGATAACGAGGTACAGGTGAAAAATTACATAACATCCAGAGCACATGACAGCTCCGACCATGCACGCTGGGTCACACGCTAAATAGCTTATTTTGATCACTCAAAAAATCTTAAACTTTTTCTACACATCTGTCTTTCATAATGACAAAATACACTGACTGCACAGTGTTAGAAGGCCAAAGAGCCTATGTCCCAGTGCGCATGCTCTGAGCTGCGGTGCGCTATAGAGCGTCGCAGTCCCGCCCCCTCGAGAGACCCGGAAAAGAAATCCCCGTTCATTTTCCTCATAGACTTTTCAAAAAGTATTTATTTAAAGACGCTTACGCTGCGGACAAAGCCAACTCTTGACAAATCATGACAATAAACACAATGTTTTGGGCCAAACAAAGAAAAACGGCAGGTTACAACACTTTTTTTGTTGTTTTTCTTCTTTGTAATTATTTGTTTGGTCCAAAATATTGTGTTTGTTGTCATGATTTGTCACGACTCGATTTGGCTTCGTACGACGCTTAAAAGGTCTTTAAATAAATACTTTTTGAAATGTCTATGGGAAAAATGCATTGGGATTAATTTCCTGGGCCTGGCGTCGTCATGAAAGTGGGCGGGACTGCGACGCTCTATAGATGTCGTTATGTAATTTTTCACCTGTGCCACTCTTTATTGGATAGAATAACATCAGGTTACGGTAAAAAAGCGCAAGTCTGGAATTAAAGTGGTTAGACTGACTTTGATGCCATCATCTTATCTGGGCGTCCCCGCAGGGACCCCACCCTCAGAGACGCAGCAGAACAGGGACAACTCACCGCCTTCCGTCTCAGACGAGCTGGAGTCTTCAGCCTCGACTGTGGTCTCCTCCGCCCCTTCCTCTCCTTCATCCTCCTCATCCTCGTCCTGCTCCTCGTCCTCCTCCACCTCATCCTCCTCCACCTCGTCCTCGGCCATCTCTGCGGCGCTCTTGCAGCACGGTGGACTCTCCTCGTCCCTGTCTTTGTGCCGTGGCGTGGCCTCCACCCGCCCCTCCTCCTCCTCCGTCTGGGGTTGGTGGTGGTGTGGGTGGGGGCTGGACGCCGCCCCCGACTCTCCTCCCTGGCAGAGGGAGTAGTTGTGCTCCTCGCTGCAGTGCTCCAGAGCCAGGCCCGGAGCACTGGCTCTGGCCGCCACTGTCGCTGCCACCGCCGCAGCCGCCGCAGCCTCCGCAGCCTCCGCAGCCGCCGCAGCCTCCTCTTCCTCCTGCGCCACCTGATACACCTCCACCATGTGTCCTCTCCTCATCGCACCGGCCTGCCCTGCCCCTGCTCCCACCCCTCCTCCGCTAGCTCCTTTCTCTTCGCCGGCGGTGCCAAAAACGCTTGCCCTTTCCGCCGAGGCGGCGAGTAGCTGTCCTCCTCCTCCTCCTCCTCCCTCAGCCGGTTGTTGTTGTTGGCGTGGCTGGACTGCAGCCTGGCTCCTCGTCCTCCTCGTCTCCTCCTCCTCCTCCTCCCAGCTGCGGCCCCAGCGTCCCATGAGCACGGTGGTCTCCTCCTCGGAGGCGGAGGCCGGCTCCCCTCCGACGAGGCCCAGCTTGGTGTAGCGGGTCATCTCGTCCAGGGCCGACACGTCCCAGCGCTCCGGGTGCAGGTCCTCGCCGAAGCCGCCGTCGTCCACCAGGTCGCTCAGGAGCTCGAAGGGGCGCTTGCGTGGCGTCGCCGGGGAGCCCAGCATCAGGAGCACGCTCTGGTGGTGAGGTATAACACAAATCAGCTTTATTCTTGTAATAATATTAGTTAGAATAACCATATACTGTACTTCATTGTTATTTCAAGGATCTTTTCCACCAGTTGGGAACCGGTTCAGTTCAGAACTGGTACATTTTTCAGACCTCCAAAATTGGAATGTTAATTATAATTATGAATTGAGTGTGCAAAGCCATACATGATGCGACGCCTGCGGAGCTAGTTCAGGCAGGCAACTCGTGAGCGCTCCTACCTGATCAGGTGACTAGTCTCATGCACTCTTTACCTGATCAGAGCGGCTATTTAATCTTTATATCTGCCTTAATATCTGCCTGCTCATTCCTGGCTTCTCTCCTGCTGTGCGGTCATGCGCCGCTGCTGCTGCTGCTGTCTCCCTGCCTCGCTTGCTGCTAACCTGCTGCTCATGAAGTTTTTGCAAATCCCACCGCCTCCCCAGTATCCACCTGTATACAGGCTCTGTTTCTAGATCCCCCTTGGCTTATAATTTAACTAAAATGTTAATGTTACAGGGAATGAATAGGGACAGAGCCCTGACGCCAATCTATGCTTAATATCACTATGCTCAATTATGCTCAATAAATTCCAGGGTCTGGATGTTCCGGGGGCCCCCCACACGGTAACTCTGTCATTTATTGAACGTTTCGGACGCGGGCGGCTCGCTGGAACCAGGCCGGCACCCTGGGCTCGTTCCTGTGGGTCTGGAAGTTCCGGGGACCCCCTGGGGACCCCCACACGGAGTTGCACCACTCACTTCACACGGGTGTGATTTTTTAGAGCAAAGCTGTACATTCATGGTGTAAGAGTTATGATGACACCGGACGTGCACTGTGCTGAATGTATATGTTATGGTATATGATGGCTTCAACATTCTATTGTTGCACATGATGTGAAACCTTTGTCAACATCCTGTCAGCTGTCAAATCAGATCTGTTTATTTATTATAGTCTTACAGGGTCTGTAATGCAAGCACGTTTAAAACTAACACCACTACTACTAATAATACATATAATTCTTTTCTTTTTTTGCTATTGTTTGAACAAAGAACGTCATTAGCTTTTTAGCTTTTTAAATGTTGATTTATGCATGTCTATGTTTTTCGACTATGTGTAGTACTAGAAATACATCGATAACTTTACCATGTTTTTTAATCTTCGATTGTCTTTTAACCATCTGTGTGTGAAGCTTGTAAGCCATTAAATAAAAATAAAATAAAGTTAATAACAATTAAAACTCATATCACTAACTAACAGCTTTGTATCTTTTTATATCATTTCCCAGGACGGGAACGGTTACAAACAGGAAGTTCACAAAGGTTGAAACCGTCAGGAGACAGCTGTGTTATTGTTTACAGAATAAAACCGTCTAGTCTATCTATAATATGAGCATTTTGAACTGAAGCCAAGTGACTGTGGGCGTGGGGGGTTCACCTGGTCGTACTCGGTCCTGCCCCCTAGTGGCGACATGGCCAGAGGGTAGGGGCTCAGCAGGCCCCTGTGGCCCCCATAGGCCTCGCCAAAAGCAGGCTCCATCCCATTCATGCCCGGCTGGATTGGAACAGAACACACACACACACACACACACACACACACACACACACACACACACACACACACACACACACACACACACACACACACACACACACACACACACACACACACACACACACACACACACACACACACACACACACACACACACACACACACACACACACACACACACACACACACACACACACACACACACACACACAGACAGAAACCCAGTGAAAGCCCATTCAGACAAGCATTATCAGGTAACAACAACGTCATTCGGGTGTGTTCAATTTTTACCTGAGGCATGCCCGAGGCAGGTGGGTGTCAGGGCGTGGTCACAGTGCTAATGGTGTGTGTGTTCAGCTGCAACGCACAAACAAATCACAACGATTAGCTCCACGGAACAAGCAGAGGAATCATTTTATGCTTAGTTGTGTGCCGGTGTCGCTCACCGAAGGTAGTAGATCTACAAGCACCCTAAACTTGTAGATAAGCTATTTTTGGTGCGTCACACCCACGCGCAACAAATTATAGCACATGCGGTTAAAAGCTGTAATCTGGAACTTGTGTGTGATACTACTAGTACTCTAGCTGTTATTAGAACCACGAGTACCAACATTTCTACTGCCATGGTAGTACAGAAATCCAGTTTGGGCGGAGGAGGATATATTGTACAGTATTGTGAGCTTCCATGCTACAGTATATCACTTGTCAACCAGTGTCCTACATGACCACAGGTAGACCAACTACAACCACTACAATTGTGCTAGTTACATTGTCAGTCCCTGAAGAAGACCTGCCCAGCTTTCCAGGTGGTTGGTATTCATTCAATAAATTAAATTACCATGCATTGTGGGCTTCGTGGCTATGAGTGTGCAGTCTTTTATTCACCTTATATTCAAACTTATTTACCAAGGTCAGCAGCACCTCTTCAATACTCATGTATGGCCTTCTCCTTTTTTTTGTTTGCCAGTTCTACATTTCATTAACATACTCTACCATACAGAATGTTCAAATAATGTTTTATTCACACAAAGAAAAGCTTATGGATTGCAGCTTTGTGGCAGAGGACCAGAGTGGGGGGTGGATGGATGGAGGCCAGAGGGGAGTGAAGAGGGAAGCCGTGTCTCTTACCTAAGGTGACGTGGTTCAAGTTGGGAAGGTCAACTTTTAAGTCCTCTTCACATGACTCGTTCCTGCTGCTCTCAGCCTCCCCAGCTGGAGGGGAAGAAGAGGTCAGATTAGGGCTGGGAAGATAAGATAACCAAAAATACTCTATATCCAAACCAAACATATCGTCGCTGTCGGGCAGAAACCTCCTATCTTCATTTCGTAAATTAATCAAATCATATTACGGCGGTACATGTTCAATCAATTATTCCATCAAAGCAAACGGCATAAACAATATTAGTTTGCCTCTTCTACAAAAATAAAACGTACAAGTTACAGGCAGTTCTCTTGTATCATACCGATACCGTATACTTATATTATTTTCCACCACCTCGCAGCAGAGATCAGACTATCCAGCATACTGTAGCTATATCCACCTCAGTGGACAGGCCAATCAGAGGCAGGCGGGGCATTACCATGTCTATGCTCAGCCGCACACTAGATATACGCTGACATGATTGTCTGCCATTGGGGGGGAGGTGTGCTATTGATGCAGTGGATCAGAGAAAGTGGAAAAGTGGGCTGTGGACTATTGTGGACATGCTGAAAAATTTATTCTCTGAGCACAGACGCAGTTCACTTAATGCGGCCTGCAGGTTAATATCAGAATACTGATATGTTATTGATTTCAGCTGTTACAATTCCAAACATGCAAACATGACCTGCTTTAATTACTTCAGTCTATATTAGTAGCTTAATAATGACTAGTAGGCTAGCTTTTTATGTCCAATGTATTTGCATTTAAGTTCATAATCATAAAGTTAACATAACATCATGTATTTGAAATTAAATAAAAAATGTTACTTTTCAGGATTCCAATTCAAAAATAGGTAATAAATAATTCAGGATTAAAAAAATAAAAAAAAGCAGATCTACAAGCTAAAAATGCATCGCACTGTGACACGTTTTGAGCTTGTAGATCAGCTATTTTTGACTATATGCATTGTGGCCCTCTGGAGTGAGTGTCCTATCCAATGTTTTGTTTTGTACTTGTGTTCGCCCCTGCTGATGTTGGCAAATGGAAATAATAGCACAGTAAAGATGATGATAATCTAATGATGTGTGTAGTTCTTTATAGATCTAGGGCTCCATTTTCGTTACCGCTAAACCCCTTATCCCTAAACATTTTTGAATAGTTAAAATGGCCAGTCTACAAGCTCACAACGTGTCAATGTAGATTGGCTAGTTGAACTATTCAAACATTTTCTGAAGCCTGGCTATGGCGGGGTGGGGGCCCACAGAAAATAGTCTTGCATAGGGCCACCTGAGTCCTAGAACTGCCACTGCCTGTTTGATCTAACAACGCAATATGTAATACAAATTTGTCCCGTCTAAAACCCCTCAGCCACCAGGCCGAAGGCATGGGGAGAGAGTATGTTTTGCACTCCGTCCGTGTGTGTGTCCGTCTGTGTACAGCTATTCTCCGGCACCATTAACCCGGTCGATGCCAAATTTTGCACACACACTCCCTGGATGCCAACGATGAACCTCTGCCCCAAATTTTCCAGAACGGCCTGTTATAGTGCCACCAGGAGGCCGACTTTTGAAAAACACATTTTTGGATATTAGTCCTCTAGATTCTGTCCAAAAATCCCGCAAATCATTACACAGTATCTCTATAGTCATGTGTTCAAGTCGGATCTGTCCGATATTTCATATTCCATCCTGATTGGCTAACATTGGCTTCCAAAGTTTGCAGGATTGGCCCGTTTTGAACAAAAAGACTCAAATCATGAACGCAGCGTGCAATTTACGTGAAATCTTTCATGGACTTTCCTACTAGGCTGAGGAATATATCCCTTTTTACATTGGCCTGTTATAGCGCCACCAACAGGTGGATTTTTGCAATACACATTTTTGGCACAAAATGCCTCAAATCATCCAATTAAGATGAAATGGCACCCTTTTCACATTGGCTCTGGAGTACGATATGATATATTGGCGTACAGTATATATATTTCTTAAATCACAGCTACCTATGTCACACAAATTCTTAACTGTGAAGAGTTTTGACACTGGGATAGCATGGAGAGAAGAGGAACAGAGATGCAGGCCCAGCTTCTATGCTCGAGGCACTCCTCTGAGCCTGAGATGATGAAACACAAAGCAATATAAATACACATTCTCTCTCTCTCACACACACACACACACACACACACACACACACACACACACACACACACACACACACACACACACACACACACACACACACACACACACACACACACACACACACACACACACACACACACACACACACACACACACACACTCTGGCTGATCCCAAGTCTCTGCAGACCACAACAATATACCTCTATGTGAATATAGGAGGAAGCGACTCAAACTGAACCAGGTTCAGTGTGGACTGAGAACAGTGCTATACAATGTCTGTGGCGCAGTGACCTCAGGCGCACAAGAATGAGGAAATGGGAATCGGCTGAGAGGTTATGGCACCTCCTTGGCATGCTATGCGGAAAAATAGCTTGTGCATCCTACACACAGCTCACATAAACCGTAAACAAGAACCGACAAGGCTTACTGTTGCTGTTACCGATAGTGTGACACTGACGCAATATGTCAACAATGTCAAGATAATGAAAGTTTCTTTCTTCACTCGATGTTTAAAAATGACAAACAACAGCCTCTGTCTCCTCATACAGAACTTAACAGAAGTCAAGTGGCATAGTTCTGAAAAGTATGCATTTCAGTGTGCCCTGAGGCGTTTTTTCATTCTGTCAGTTATCAAATAGATTAGATAACAACACAAAACAAAATGGATCATTAAAAAAAGGCATACTGTACTGTACCTGCTCTCGTCCATATCCCTTCAATATATGACCATCGTTTCTAGAGGTTTAATTAGGTTGTAAGTAAAGTCAAGCTGTGTTTATCTGAGGTCCAGTCAGTGCATTTCTGGCGATTTCAAATCTCTACTTCTTCTTTGGCTATGGGTGTTGGTAAAATGCTATCCATATACATAGCCATCAGTTGTGTATTAAAAAAACAACCTAGCAATCATTTATTGAATGTTGATTCAACATAGCCTCATTCCAAAGGTCAGTGAGTGACCAGGCACTGTGGCCATAAACACAGCCTTCAAGTAGGAATCCACTGCAGGTCAACTAAAGTCAGAGTAACAAGTGGCATCACCTCCACGGCTCCACCAGGCCTTCTTTAATAAGCACCTAGAACTGGAGCCATCAGCATAATGTATTAGGTAATTCAGCTAACTACTGCCAAAGAACCTGGCCTCACAACTGGATATCTGCACAACTGTAACTAAAGCCACTTTAACCCTGGTATGCCTATCTTGGACATGTCATTATAGGTGAAAATCCAGAAGACTTTTCAAAAATATTTAAAAAATCACACCTTTGTGAACTGAGTGGTGCAGGCTGCTCAACAACACCACTGGCTGGCTGCAGTTATAGTGATCAGTGTGAATGGCCCTTTAGGCTGCTCAACAGTGCCACCTTACATCACACAGCGGTATTGCAGCTGCTGAGGCCTCGTACTGCAGACAGATAGACAGACAGACATACACTCAGACATACACATGCGGCCAGTCATTGGAGTGGTTAAGCAAAGCTCAAAAATGGTGAACATGTACAAGCTCACAATCTGTCGCCATTCTGGAAAGACGAAGTACCGGTATATAATAGGGCTTGATCGGATATTGTCAAATGGCTGAAATGTATACAGAGCTGAAGTGCTTATCAATTAATGTTCATTTAATGAAAGCAAAACTGTGGAACACACACACACACACACACACACACACACACACACACACACACACACACACACACACACACACACACACACACACACACACACACACACACACACACACACACACACACACACACACACACACACACACACACACTTCATATACACAGCCGCTGTCAAGTTTAATGAGTGTGCAACTTTTCTAGTTAGCCTACTGTGTACTGTACACTGAGCACATGCTGCCAAATAAGGCCCCGGCCAGAGGTGCTCTTAAGAGATTCCATGTGAAATGAGCTTTATAGTTGAATAAGCCTCATTCCAGCTATAACTTACGTCTAACTTGCTGAACTCGACATGTTGATGGGACGTTTGGGAAGCATTGTGAAAAACATGTCGGCTATAAGCACAGAATAATACAGCATAAAGACCACGACGTCCACAGTGTCCATTAAATGACCACAGTGAGAAGTATATGTATACTGCAGGCTGCCAGACAGGGAGGGCACCTGTCCTGAATGTACAGAATTAAAACTATGGAATAGTTTAATAACCAGTGCGAAATTAAGATTGAAGAGATCTCCTCAATCTTGATTTCACACAATCGATTGTATTTGTCAAATGCTCATAAATGTAGCACATACATTTAGGAGCATTTGACAAAAGATTGTTGTGGCAGACTCTGCCAGTATAGAAACAATACAAGTATATAATAATAATAATAATAATAATAATAATAATAATAATAATAATAATAATAATAATAATAATAATAATAATAATAATAAAAAGGTTATAATAAAAGGGTATAGGCTACAGGATATAGTGCCAGTTGAAGTGTATAAATCTACAATAGCCTGATGGGTGTGCAAAAAAACAACATCAATAATACAGTGCAGAGAAAGACAAGCATATACAATTTAGAGTTTGTAGAGTTTGGAATTGCACCTTCCCTGGGGTTACTCCTTTATAAATAGGCTAAGTAAGCGTTGGCTGATGAATCGAGTTACTTGACAACATTCTATAAACATGAGCAGTTAGACCAAACAACGACCTGTGTGCGCGCACGCGCGCGCGCGCACACACACACACACACACACACACACACACACACACACACACACGCCTCATTATGCAATGTAATGTAAAACATTAGAAAGGATGGGAGGCTTGCCTGTGCAAAGGAAGGAAGGATGGATGGATGATGTTGATGACGGTTACGCGCGCATTAATCCCCCTCGTGCTCCACCGAAACCAACACAATTCTATATATAAATCTCTCAGAAAAGTGCACCTTTCCAAAAAAAATGTATATATATATACAAATAGCCTAAATAAAAAAAGCACGCGCATATACACACATCACACACACGCGTATTCTGGCAGACTGTGACTTATGATAGCACGCACCAGCAGCGTGGAATCGTCGCGCGTGGCAAGCCGACCGAGACGGGAACCCACCACCGGGGGCTGACTGGGGGGTGGGGGCGGGGCGGGGGGGATGCTGGCTGTCTGGGAGGCCAATTTACCAAATTAAGATCCGATCATGGGCGGTGGACAAAAGCACTGCCTCGCATAGAAAAAGCACCCTTTTTTGTGTCCTCAGCAGGAACTTGAAACACTATAGAGCCATTATTACCGCGCGAGAGAGAGGAGGACCGCTAGCCTTTAATACCTAAAATGAACCCGATGCCCCCTCCCCTCCCTCCTCCTCTCCTCTGATGTGTCCTTCTCTTCTCCTCTCCTCTCTCCTCCTGTGTCCTTGTGGATTCTGTGTTCCTCCTTCGATGCTGATGATGACAGAGAAACAAAGTATAGCTCCCACGCTTCGCTGCCTGCCAATCCGTACGTGCGTCCCCCAATTATTATTCCGGAGAACAGATATCAAACCGAGTAGTGGACCGTTGCAACAACGTCTAGTTGGGACGTACGTAGCCTGGTCTGTCTGTCTGTCTGGCTGGCTGGCTGGCTGCACAGCTGGATCATGGGTGGCACAACAAAGATAATGAACGTCTAGGTGCCATGGCAGCGTGCGTGTCCCGACCGACTCCCCGCATGGCATGCATGCATGCAAAGCGAGAGGGAAAGCACCACCATCACCACACACTTTTACATCTTCCACACTATTACACCATCCGATCAAAATGCTGCCCAAAATAACGACGTTAATTAGCCTATGCAAATGCATATCATTAACCTCATCATTCTCACCGTTCGCTTTGGTATCCAGCAGAATCAAAGGGAATGTCCTTTTTAAGCGCACGCACACAAACAGACAAAAAATGGGGCGCAGTTGGCAGTGCCACCGGATGTCCAATATTAATTGTTAATAGGGCACGCCGTAGCAAGAACAAGGCAGATCTGATCTCGTGGAGTGGCATCGACTTTTAGCGTAAAATGCACCCGACCTAAAGCTCTTATGTCGCATAATATGAGCCCCCAAATTGCACGTATTGAGAGGAATATCATATACACTCTGGCTGCTAAACGAAGTTTAGTTAAACCACATGAACCCTGTCTGTGTCCTTCTTCCTCCAGCTGCAGGTGCTGCTTGCCCACCAAGTGTTCAGAAACAGCCGTTAGCAGCACTTCTCTTCTCTGCCTGTAGCCTAACATCCATGCAACCAATTATACACAACACAACAACAGATGCGTACACAATTGCAGAGTTTAGTCCAACAAGCACGTGGTGTAAGACGGAAAGAAAGAGAGACTATATCCTCTATAGTCTATTGAACAAACTTAAGCCTCGTTTGTAATCCGTCGTACAGCGGCGTCGCTGGCCAGAAAAGAAGAACAGATGATAGCGACGCGATGTTAGCTTATATAGATTTGCATGTAGCCTATATAGATTTTCGGCAAGCGGCACAATATATAATATAAAGCTTTTGCAGCCTATTATAGCTGTGTGTGCGATGATGATGATGGTCGTGCAATGCTTAGCTATAGACCGTATTAGGTGTTGTTGCGTGTCCCCTTTTAATATCATTCTTTTCTCTATATACACCACACAACACAACACCACGGTGGACAAGTGTAAAATGTCGGCCCCGGGTAGCCTATACCTTCAGATCTGACCACCACGGAGAACAACGACATAAAATAACATGCATAGGCCTCTAATAGTTAAGTTTTATGAACAGCTGGTATAGCTGTTCATATAAACTATATCCTATCTATCAGACAGACAGACGGCGGCCTATGGCAGATACTACTACTACTACTACTACTACTACTAATAATAATAATAATAATAATAATAATAATAATAATAATAATAATAATAATAATAATAATAATAATAATAATAAAAGGGACAAACAAAGCGTAGGGTATTATCCTATATATAATGCATAGGAGGGAGTCAAAACAAAGTGAATTGTCCCACATGAAAGCCTCTTCCTACCGTGTTGGAGATGAGACCAGATGCGTCGGAGGGTAGTGGTGTTGGAGCACTCCTCATCTTTACACTGTGTTGCTTTATTTATTCCATTTGGTAAACTTTCTATGGTGAGAACAAGACAAGTAACAACTACAGCCCCCCTGTACAGTAGTGGACATGTGCCGTCCGCATGACTCTCTCTCTCTCTCTCTCTCTCTGTCTGTCTCTCTCTCTCTCCCCAATTCCAAAAGCAGTGTAGTTTCCGTATAGCATAGAAGCGATATCACACTTTTCTTTTCGTCCGCTTTTTTGACACACACAGAGCGAGAGAGAGAGAGATGGGAAGAGAGAGGGCCAGGGGAGAGAGAGACTGAGTGAGAGACTGAGAGAGAGAGAGAGAGCGAGAGGGGGGGGGGGGGAGAGGGGGGAGGGCGTGGACCCGCCAATGGATGCTTTGTTGTTATTTTGTATCCGTGTTGCGCACTTGTTCCATCTTTCTCTCTCTCTCAGTTGCTACTTTTAGTAGCCTAACAGGCTCTGAAATTTCAAAAAAGCAACACGCGCAGCTCCCTATGTGTAGGCTAAAGCTTTTATTTTCCATCTTTCTTCTTGTTTTTGTTTTTTAATAATAAATAAAAGATGGAGTCTGTGTTTAAAAAAAACAAAAACTGACCTGAATCATCATCAGATCCGGGAAATTGTGTCAGTCGTCGCTGCATGGACAGACAGACGGACGGACGGATGGACGGCACGGGGGCATTTGAGTTCACGAGCACGGTCCTTGTGCCTCGGGACGGCGCTTCGTTCTAATTCCAGTGAAAACGGATATGGCTGTACTAGTGTGTGTGCGTGCGTGCGCGCGTGCGCGCGTGTGTGTGTGTGTGTGTGTGTGTGTGCGCGTGTGCGTGCTACGTCATGAGGACGGGGCGGGTTCACGTGACCCGTCTTTAAGGACACAGTGGAAGAATGAGAAGCACGGTTCATTATACTTCGCCGGCGCGGCGGTGTCGCGCGCGGTGGAGGGGGAGGAGGAAGGATGAACAGATCTACAAGCTCACTTGTAGATCACTCCGTGCCGCGCTGTGAGCTTGTAGGTCTGCTGTTTTCTCGCGCGCGACACCCTCGCGCGACGGAGCATACATTTTTTTTAGGATTTTTGGAGAATGTGAACCCGCTGAACCAACCACACGAGGCGCATGGCATGCATACACAGCATAGACCCGATTATTCACTTTTCTTTTCTATATATGCTTTGCTTTGCTGCCCCATTATGATTATGAACGAATTGAAATAGGAATAAGAAGACCTCTATCTCACATTCTAAAGTCCAGGGAAATAGGTTGGCGTTGTGCAGGCACGTATAGGCCTATTTTTATATATTTTTATATTGTATGTGTGTTTGTTTTATGACATATAATGTATGCCTGCGTGTGCGTGCCACTGGTTTTTCAAACAACGAATTATGTCATTCACGTATTTTAAATGGGAATATAGGTCAAAGCGTGCATGGTCACTAATGCTTAAAGGGAAATACCACAATTTCTCACTAGGTCACTCACTAGTATAGGCACATATAGCCTCGTATCATTAGTGTAGTTACCCTTAGTAATTGTAAACTTTATTAATTATTCTGTATACACTTTTTATTTATTTATTCCTTCTATAGGATCCCTGTGACATCATGTGGGACAACTGGTCAACTCAATATATTAGCATCATCATAGGCTATAGGCCTACTGTAGCCTACTTGCAAGACTTAAAGCTTAAAATTGTCGGTGTGATGTTTTAACTAGAAATAAGTATAGCCTATAGCCGAATGTATTTTTTTTGCAGATATAGTAAAAGTCATGTTTCCCTCTTTTTCTCAATAACTAAATTCAAGTTCAATAGTGCGTGCATATATATAAAATCACACCCGTGTGAACTGAGTGGTGTAAGGTTTTATATAGCATGATCAGCTGTGGTCTGACGTAATGTCTGACGTAATGAAATCACACAAAATATGTTAAGTAAAAAAAGCTATCATTTTTGATAAATGTATGTATCACACCTGGATGTGATTTCACAACTGGCTTTTTTTGCGCAGAGAAAATGACCACGGTTGCTACGGTCATCCAGTTCACCCGGGTGTGATTTAATTACGTCAGAAATTATTTTGAACATAGCAACCATGGTCATTTTTTTATGCACACAAAAGCCAGTTGTAGGAGTGGTTTACACCACTCAATAATAGTTAGGGGGTCTTTCAGTTTCATCAGAGGGATTCGTCAATCTTTAGCCTAACTGATGAGGGGCAGTCTTCCCTTTCACTGTGAACATAGATATTCAACATAGATGTGCCACGCAACTTTCCTTATAAGGCGCTGAAATGAAGTGCGGCCTAGTAGGCCTCGTCCGAGGCCTACCAGGGCGGCCTGAGGCCTACTAGGCCGACCTGACCGGTCAATAAAAGAATGCTGAATTAACTAGCTTGTATTGGTAACTTTGACTGCAATAGCCTCCCATTTAACCTCCTTGTATATAGGCCTATATTTATTAACCCACAATCGAATGTTATTCTATTTAATTCACTTGCATAATGGGACAGTAGTGTTTGCATATAGGCCTACATTTACAGTACCTAACCTGACTCCGCCAGATGGGGCAACATTTACCTTGCCGACATCACTTCGCCTCTGAAATTTAATTTAATAATATTTGGACAGCTGACAGTAGGCTCTCTTCACTCTTTAAAAAAAATATATATATATGGCAATTTAATGTCTTTGATGCTGAAGTAGGCCTAAACATGTTTGTTTAATTTCGAAGTTTTTATTTAAATTAGATGAAGGCAGTCACCATTTGTCACCATGACTGCATTGTTGACATAGTGCCTGATGCGGTAGAAACATGTTACCAGAATGGTTTAACTCACTCCATGCCACATGACGCCTAATGACGCATATCCCTTAATTAACCATTATCCTGAATATATCTGACGTCGTTTGAGTTGACACCAGTCACAGTTACAGTAGCCTACAGTAAAACACTTATGTCGCATTCACACCAGAATGCTTTACTGCGATTAAAACAAATCCTGCTGTGTATTGTCGGAAAGTGCACAGTGTGAAAGAACCGCATTCTACTTCGCCAAAAAACTGAGCTTTCACTTCGCTTCCAAGCGCACCTGACTTCACTGCATGTGAATGCAACCCGGTTCAGATGAAGGAAATGAAGCAAATAATGTGGCGGATGAATGATGAGGAAACACAGTTAGAGACGGAGAGGGCATATTTTACGCAGCCGTGGATAGACGTGGTCGAATGAGGAGACTGAAGCCCTCATCGAAATATGAGAAAGAGTACATTAATCAATTGCTTAAGGAAACACATAAAAACACTGCAGTTTTGCACTGCTGCCTGTCTGCGCTCAGATGCGCTCAGCGCTGTGCCTCCATGCCCAAAAGAACAGTGCGTGTGGAGAGAGAGAGAGAGGAGATGGAGAGGGAGAGTGGTGAGTCATATGGATTTTGAAATTAAACAAAGATTCGGGTGGTTCATGCTTGCGTAATGTGGCGCCCCTTTCCAAAAAAAGAATTAATCCATTAATTAGTTATTTTGGCTGTAGTCGAAACAGCAGCAAAATGAAGACGACGCATTGAGTTATATTAGCCAAATTTTCCTAAATGGGCTATCACAGGGTGATCAGATGATATTAAGAAATATATTAAAAAATCACACCTGTGTGAACTGAGTGGTGCAACTC
>NC_136809.1:35141652-35194152 GCF_951216825.1 Electrona antarctica | reverse complement strand
GGATTTAGAACAGTGGTTCTCAAAAATACAAGCTTGTACGTGTGCTATTTTTGAACATTTTTGAAAAATCTTGAAACTGTTTTGAACACAAATCTTCTCTTCTGGGGTCCCTGGCACAAAACATTTTCAGAGGGAGGTCCGCGGCCAAATACATAATCATTTTGGGGGTGCTTGACATGAAAAAGTTTGAGAACCACAGATTTAGAAGGCATTTGTATGTATAATCGGTCTCAGATCTAAATGGGTTAAGAAACTGTTATTTGAACATTTTGCACATTATTGTGACAATGCACTGTGGTCACCATTCGTTACCTAGCTGACGGGCGCTGTAGCTTCTGAGTTGTTTGGGCCCCCAGGGGTCTATACTTAGTCGGGGCTCCCGTCCTATTTTAGCGGGAGTAGCAGGGGGTCCCCAAATTATTTTATGGGGTCCCCAGATGATTAATGTGCTACATTGTTTTCTCACTCAAACTCTATGTTTACAGGGTATCTGCACATTTCTAAAGTTACAATACAAATACTTTCAAGACCTTGAAAGAAAAAGGTTAGGCATCAAAGGCCTATAGTAATGCCTTGGTCACAGAGCAGGGAAGTCATACCAGACATAACAGTTTTGTTTATTGGGGCTTTCACATTATTAAGACATGTCACCTCTATTATATATTATACATTTATTTCACACTGACACAAGAGCCTCATCCAGTGTCACGTGCCGAAAACAGCCGACCGACAAGCGATTAGGGTTGGGATCGTTTAGTATTTTAACGATTCCGGACGGTTCCTTAACGATTCCCTCTTAATGGTCCGATTCCTTAACGGTTCCATTAAACTATTCCTATTGGGGGTTCTAAATGGACCCTCACAGGTCTGTAACTCTGAGTGTCCAAATGGAAACAAATGGACTCTTGCGGTCCATTTGGTTCCATTTGTACACTCTCAAGAGTGGTGGTCCTTTGAAATAAAAAAGGTATGAGAACCACCGGTATTGTAATTGTATAGCAGACGTGAAGTCCGCATACCAGATCTGCCAGTGTGATAAAACCGGTTCCGGGAACAGTTACAAATGTGATGGAACCGGTTCCGGTTCCACAATGTTGGATCCGGTCCCTTCGGTTCCAGATCCCAACCCTACAAGCGATGTGACACGTTGTGAGCTTGTAGATCTGATATTTCCAGCGAGGGACACCGCCGTGCGACAACAGAGTATAAATTAGGCAAACAGTCAAACCTCAGAAACCTTTCAGTTCCAACACCACAAACACTCACATCTATGGATATCGTTTTTGTTACCATGGTGATCATAACAAAGTTGAATCCCCGCTCCGTGGAGTCAGACATATACGAAAAAACAAACATATCAAATGCAAACAGGAAGTTTACACAGGGTCCCACGTTGTTTTCCAAGCTTGTTTAACGGCCTATGGATTTGTAAAAAACACGCTATGCATTCCTGTTCTACAGCCGTTTCAAGCTGACCTCCTGTGCAATGATAACATCCCACCACCACAGCTATGGAGAATTTATATATAAAACAAACAGATTCAATCTGTTCTTTTTGGCGAGCGACACCGTTAAAAACAACAACATATAAATTAGGCTTAAAGGAAAGATACAACATAATTTGGTCTTTCTAAAAGTAGCTGTATATATATCGATTTGGATTATTTTTGGCTGAAGCAAAATGAGTCTTGGAGAAGAAGGGGTATTGAGGTGGGGTTGAGGGTTTTAGGGAACTAGTCTAGTTGAATACATGAACAGTCGACCCAAAATACAATCGCCCCGGGTCAAATCCAGTGACGTCGGAGTGGTCGGACCGCAACGATTTACGATTCTGTCCCCAACAGGACATTACTCGAACGGCACTGAGTCATCTGAAGTGAACTTCAGCCACGAGTGGCAGCACCAAGTGAGCTCAGGCGAGCGAGTTGCCGTGCCGAACGTAGCAAAGTCCACGCCTCCGTTGTTGCAACTGTTTTTTTTGCCTGACTACTTCCTCACTTAATATTAGGGGATGTAGTGTGTTCTTACCAAGTGGGCAGAGTGTTGCGCATCAGCGAGGAGTGTGTTCCAGGCGAGTGTTCTGCACCGGAATTTTATTTTACCGAGTGGTAAAAAAATGTGGACGAACGTGTTTTGGGGGCGAGCGTTCCTGTTACCGTCTAGGAGTGGTAGTGGTTGGAGCTGCACTAGGATCAGCTGAGCCTAGAGAGCATCAGGAAAACAAAAGCAGGTCAAACTGAAACCAGACCACGGGACAACTTCATATGATAGATATACAATATATATATTTTTTGTTGTCGAGGCAGTTCAGCAATATCACCGGCAGCAAGGACTGATTTACAACTATCTAGCCTTTAGGGAGAATGTTATGTGTTATTTAATATAATAAGGTACGAGGGACACAACATACTGTACAATTTAGTGGATGATTGTACCTTTTAAGCACCATACGGTGCCAAGACTTTAGGCCTCTGCAGACGGGGAGCAACTTTCAATGAGAGGCAAGTAAAGCGGGCAGGTAGAGAGGCACGGGCAATATGACAGGCAGAGCA
This sequence comes from Electrona antarctica, assembly GCF_951216825.1. Taxonomy (NCBI): domain Eukaryota; kingdom Metazoa; phylum Chordata; class Actinopteri; order Myctophiformes; family Myctophidae; genus Electrona; species Electrona antarctica. Next base: position 35,191,600 of record NC_136809.1, on the reverse strand, counting down.
ACATGTGGGGAACACTGGTGTGAAACAGTCACGTTTGTGCTCGTTTCACAGACACACACAGACAAGAGCTGAATTGTGGTGAACCTTTTTTGCACGTGATGGTCAGGCCATGATTTGACAGCGCTGAAGCAGGCGATCGCCTGCCGTCTGTATGGCGTGTATTATTGTGTTACATTTTTATGCAATGTTGATGAATTGAATGCACAGGACCACAAGGGAAACAAGTCCCCAGAACATTTTTGTTATCTCTTTAGCCTTAATGTCTTACTCTACCACAGTGCCGTTTATGACTAATGAAGTATTCAATCAATCAATCAAAGCACAGTGCGACCCCCGCTGATCCAAACCAGGCATTGTTGATCCCCATCTGTAAAGCCCTTATTAGTATGGGTATAGCTCCCCTGGGGGACCTACACCCCTAAAACTGGGTGTTCTACAGTCATAACAACTCACTCACTCAAATACACAGGACCACGACACAAAATGTATGACATAAAAAATAGACTTTTTGGCCAGTACTGCAGTGCCCATGCTCACCCTATAATACTGATGTAGCTACATGTAGACAAACAATCACGGTTGAATATGTACAAACCGACCGTACTATGACGCACACCCATAGCGTAACTGTAAACAAACGCGCAACAACGCTCCACACAAGATTTGATCACCAGCGAGGATTAAGAGATCACCATGGCAACGAGGAGGAACTCCACATCGTGGATTGCTTGTGTTGTGGGAAAGTGAAAGAGGTTTCTCATTCTGAAGATGTTTCAAGTGGTCTCTAGAGTGGAGAGGAAAGTCCTTTACAATTTACACTACAGGGAAATTCTCATGGCAGGTGTCCTAACGCGAATACACGCACGCACGCACGCAAGCACACACGCAAACACGCACACACACACACACACACACACACACACACACACACACACACACACACACACAATATATATATAACAATAACTATGCAGCAAAATGAGTTGACATACTGTAAGCTAATTACAGTTCAATTATTCATGTAGTCTTCTGATCAAAATAAATACACTTAAAACACTTACAAAATGCACATTCCCTGATGATAGCAACATATACTGTGGGTAAAATGTAAACAATATAACGAAATCTAAAATAAATAGGATTGCATTGCTTTTCAGCTACAGCTACAAATTAATGATGAACATGTACACTAACAGAATACCAAGGGAGTCTGTTGATTTAAACCTGGGGGTATGGCAAAGTCTTGCCCAATATTAGCTTATTAATAAGCTAATATAATAAATTATGAGACATACCGTGGGCCGCCAGGTTTTTACAGACGGTGTACTTGCTTGTTTAGATGCAACTTCTACCATTACAAAGATGAAGACTAAAATCATGTAATTATGAGTCACTAAAGTTGAGATATGGTGAACTCGAACTCCCTTGACATGAGGATTGCATATACTGTAGTTGTCTGTAGTTTCTTGTTCAGGCTGCTGTTTTCAACATATTCGTTTGTGTATTTGCCTTAGATGATAATGATGTTTTCACTGCCATTCTGTAGATTTCTACATAGTTGATTAACTAACTCTTGTCAATATAAGTAGATTTTTGTACAGGTGACGGACTGGGGTGCTCGTTATGATCATCACCCTTTTATAAACTATGAGTAGTTCTACTGTTCTGACAAGGAACGTTTTATCCTTTAGTTTTGTCTTTCTACACATTGCATAAATCTGAACAATACTCGAGAGTCTGACAGTGTTGCGGTGCAACACATTGTTAGCTTGAAAATCGGTTGTTTTGGGCAAACTTCACCATTGTGCAGTATAGTGGAGTGAAGTACAAATGAATCTTAAGACCTTATATTCATCTGGATCTGCGACAACCAGCACCGTCCTCACCAATCTATGAGAGCATTCTTTCAAGCTTGATTTTCAAGCGTGTTGTCCCACGCCAAATGTTGCCTAAGTATATATCAGGCCTTAGCGTCTTCTGGAGCACAAGACTTTACCATACCTACAGTAACTGATACCCCGTACTGGTTAATTAACTGTCTACATGTCTCTCAATAACAATAAAAAATAAGAATTGTTTGCCTCAATAACTAATATTGATGACATGATGAAGCCATAGCACTCAAAACGGCCAACTATGAAATGATTTATATTCTATTCTACAAGGTCAAATAGTGTGTGCATTTTTGAAAGGGAATAGAATGAACTATGTGTTTGTTATGAGTCACCTCATAACAGACTTTATAAATTACTATTTAGCATACATTATCCTAAATATTCACAAAGGTTTCCTTGGGGAGGAAAAAGGTGACCGATGATGAGTCTTGTCTGTTCTGTCATCGTCTGACTGACCATTAAGCCAGCCTAACAGTGAACATTAACCACTTAAACCATCTATACTTAGTAAACTGAACACCAATCGCTTTAGCCCCAATAAATAGCCAATCTACAAGCTCACAATGAATCGCAGGGCGACGCATTGTGAGCTTGTAGATCTGCTATTTCAGGCAGAAATATCGCCCCAGAACAGGGTTCAAGTGGTTAAGCCAACCTAACAGTGACCATTAATCCAGCCTAATGGTGACCATTAATCCAGCCTAATGGTGACCATTAGGCCAGCCTAATGGTCACCATAATAACAAAACATAATGAGGAAATGGAGGCAGTGAGGGTCAGAGGTCAGGGTTTAGGAGTCATGTTGAACCTTAATCCAGCAACCAGGATGGAATGACACGAGACATGTTCCCCACATAACACCATGGTCCTCCTGGAAGACAGACAGACAGACAGACAGACAGACAGACAGACAGACAGACAGACAGACAGACAGACAGACAGAGAAAAAGATAGGGAGAGATGGAGGGAGAGATTTACACGTTTAGTTTATCCAGTGTAATTTATAACAAGCACAATAAAATAAATATCACTGGGATTAAAGTCAAAGATGCATTGCCCTCAGTACCCTCATAACAAACTACTTCTCCATAGTGAGTGACACCCACAGCCCAACATCAGAGGGAGCGACCATGATCTGGTACCACCCAAATATAGAACAAACATGGAAATGTTCTCATTCTACTGCTCTGCCACCAAAATGTGGAATGTCCTGACCAGTGTTTCCATTATCGTTGCTGTCGGGAGGAAACCACCTAACACCTAACTTTTTTTTTGCATAAATCATCGCTATTGAAATATTATTGAAATAACACGTCTGTGTGTTATTTTAAAGTAGTAAAAAAAACCTTTGGCAAAACCTCATAAAACCTCATAACTCCACCACCTCTTCCCCTCTCATGCTAGAAATTGATAATATATAGTCATAACACCAACTTTGATGAGGCGATATTGCTTTGTTTTCAAAATCAGAGACGAGTTCTTATAATTGTCACAGGGCCCCCACAGCTCTGAACACAATAACATAATGATGTAATTATGAAGTTCCCTTTTGTATTGAAGAGAATTCACCTGTGTTTACTCCCAGAAGTAGAGCAGATACCATATGGTCTCGTTCTTCAGCTGCGGTCCAAACAGAGGGTTGGTCTGGGCCAGGATAGCTATCAACCAGCTGTCAGAGACAGAGACGGAGAGAGAGAGAGAGGGAGAGGGAGAGAGAAAGATGGAGAGAAATAGAGGGAGAGAGGGAGACAGACAGAGCGAAAGAAAAGCAAGCAAGAGAGCAGGGCAGAGAGGGAGAGAGAGAGTGAGAATACATATAACGTTGCTGTCGCCGAAAATTTTGATTAATACATTAATTAATTAGATTTATATTATTGCTCTTGTATTGCTATTGGAGACACTGGGGAGGCACTGGGGGGGACACTGGGGAGGCACTGGGGAGGCATTCAGGGGGTGGCACTCAGGGGGACACTGGGGAGGCACTGGAGAGGCACTGGGGGGACACTGGGGAGACACTGGGGAGGCACTCAGGGGGACACTGGGGAGGCACTGGGGAGGCACTGGAGAGGCAATGGGGGGACACTGGGGAGGCACTGGGGGGACACTGGGGAGGCACTGGGGGGACACTGGGGAGGCACTGGGGAGGCACTGGGGGGACACTGGGGAGGCACTGGGGGGACACTGGGGAGGCACTGGGGGGACACTGGGGAGGCACTGGGGAGGCACTCAGGGGGACACTGGGGAGGCACTGGGGAGGCATTCAGGGGGAGGCACTCAGGGGGACACTGGGGAAGCACTGGGGGGACACTGGGGAGACACTGGGGAGGCACTAGGGGGACACTGGGGATGCACTGGGGAGGCACTCAGGGGGACACTGGGGAGGCATTCAGGGGGAGGCACTTAGGGGGACACTGGGGAGACACTGGGGGACACTGGGGAGGCACTGGGGGGACACTGGGGAGGCACTGGGGGGACACTGGGGAGGCACTGGAGAGGCACTGGGGAGGCACTAGGGAGGCACTGGGGAGACACTGGGGAGGCACTCAGGGGGACACTGGGGAGGCACTGGGGAGACAATGGGGAGACACTGGGGTGGCACTGGGGAGACACTGGGGAGGCACTGGGGAGGCACTCAGGGGGACACTGGGGAGGCACTGGGGAGACACTGGGGAGACACTGGGGAGGCACTGGGCAGACACTGGGGAGGCACTGGGGAGGCACTGGGGAGAAACTGCAGCCACTGGGGAGACATTGGGGAAACACTGGGGAGGCACTCAGGGGGACACTGGGGAGGCACTCAGGGGATACTGGGGAGCCACTGGGCAGACACTGGGGAGGCACTGGGCAGACACTGGGCAGACACTGGGCAGACACTGGGGTGGCACTGGGGGAGGCACTGGGGAGGCACTGGGGAGGTACTGGACATTTCATATCACACACACCATGATTCACTAGCCCCCTAAAAAAATAAAAAAAATAAAAAAAGATATATATATATATTTTGAGTGGTGTAAACCACTCCTACAACTGGCTTTGTTAGTTTACGTGTCTGTCTGTCCGTACGTCTGTCTGTTCGTACCAAAAAATGAGCATGGTTGCTATGGTCACCCAGTTCACACGGGTGTGATTTCATTACGTCAGACATTACGTTAGACCACAGTTGATCAGTCTATATAAGACCTTACACCATTCAGTTCACACAGGTGTGATATTTTTATTGCAGCTTGGCATGGCGCGATTTATTTCAAGCATGGCGCAGCGCCATGCCAATAACATTGTGCAGGAAACCCTGAGCTTCACAATACTGACAGTGACAGATTGCTCCGATCACAACATTACATGTAGGGCTAGAAACTAGGGACTAGAAAATTAAGATTCATTTAGTCAACGATTGTGCAGCTCTAGCATTTTGTTGCTGTTGAGTGTTTTCTCATAAATCAATGCCCTACTTGATCACACTACAGCGTCACACAAAAGCGTCACGCCGCGGTTCGAGCTTGCATGTGATCTGCTACTGTTGATGCTTTTGAATTTGAAGTAATTTCAGGTAGTAGGTAGGTACCGTCGCCCATAATCCATCTCACCCTCGCTTTTTACTGCCCACCTCACATCGACCGCTCGGTGCGGCGGTTCTTGTATTCTTTATTTTGTTTTACTGAGAATAAGGTTAGAAATATATTTAGGGTTAGGCATAGTTTTCCTGGGGTTAAGTTTAGGAATAGGGTTAGGTTTAGGCATAGTTTTACTGAGGTTAAGTTTAGGAATAGGGTTAGGTTTAGGCATAGTTTTACTGAGGTTAAGGTTAGGAATAACATTAGGTTTAACCGTGTGAGGCTGTCAGTGTGTGCATCAGTGTTGATTTCATAGACCTATGACGAAAAATGTTCGTCGACTGGCTTTTTTCACTGACAAAAACGAAATAAACAAACTAAATAATTAAGCTCACAACGGTCACATCACACATTGTGAGCTTGTAGATCGGCTAATTTCAGCATGCAACCAAGAGTAGAATCAGTCTTTACGATGTCAACTGTAGATTTAGTCTAGTATAAGCTTATGATATTTATAGTCGACTAAAACTACACTAATAAAAAAACATTTCAGATGACAAAAATATGACTAAAACTAAAAGAAACAGTCTGAGGCTGAGCAGTTCCGCCGGCTGTACTCGCGGGGCGAGTTGGTAAATGGGCGACTTGTTTGGTATCAGACGAAGTGATCAGTTCAGCATCAGTTCAGTGTGTGTTCAGTGTGTCATGTCATTGTACTGTATTTATTCGTTCAGGTTGTTTTGACGTATAGCCTACACACACAGTTCATATACTGTTGCCAACACAAACGAGAGGATCGGGGACAAACATTTATACTCACAACAGGTAGCAGCAGACTGCTGTTAGTATTAAACTGGTGATGATGACCCTGTGAGGAGAAAAACACAACCGGTCAGTACACACACACACACACACACACACACACACACACACACACACACACCAATCTCTGTGTGTGCGTGTGTGCGCCAAAATGTATAATTACAAATTACATAACTGAGTAGATCATTTATATTAAATCATTATATAGATATTCATCATTCATACCTCATTCAAAACAAGCATTACACTTAACCCACCAAATGAAAATCTTAAAATGACATGCTGTCGCTCCTTTGGTGAGAACATAGCCTACACCATTATAAGCTATGTTTGCTTATGGCCAGTTATGGGGGTTGTCGTTGATGTTGATGATGATGTGAAGGATGCGGCGCAGCACGGTCGGGGCCCTAACGTCGTGACATCAATCCAACCGGCGCTACACCGTACAACCCGAATATTTATTTTCAATAAACCACCAATGCTCACAAATTCAAAATATATTCACTGTTTAGCAATGAACATAATAATGCATAATATAATATAACCCAAAATCGTCACGTATAAACAGTAAAATCAATTCAATGTCCGCAATGTTGTAATTGTAACGGTAGTTTACGGTACCTACCCCCGGTTGGGTCCTTTAGGCACTAGAAAAGGGGCCACGACGCCCACCAGGCCCCATAACGTCGTGAAACAGATCATCGGTAGGGCAAACGAGTGATAAACCATCGTTTCGCTTGATTAAATATCCGTAATATCGGTGAAATGGTGCAAGCGTGTCTCCCTCAAATTAACAGCATCAATGGCTCCTGTATCATCTGTGCGGCTCTCCCCGCATGTCCCGCCCACACAGCAGATACATGTATCCGATTGGCTCACAGCGTCTGTGTAGCTTCCACTGATTGGTTCCCACAGATGTCGTTCAGTATTAATACCGAATGGTTCAAAGGAGGAAGGATGTAAAACCTGCATCACGACAGGTTGTTGGCTTATAGTTCCTTGGCTAAAATCCTGCTTTGGAGCTTTGCTTCTCTCTGTCTGTGGCTCTGTGCTGCTAATTAGCTACACATATAAAACCTATTGTATGAGGTAATGAGGCCTTGAAGCATGATTGCATGAATATTATTTAGGATTCCTAACAATAACGCTGGACCTACAACAACAACTACTGATTGGTTGATTGATTGATTGATTGATTGATTGATTGATTGATTGATTGATTGAAGAATTTATTAACAGCTGGAGAATTACAGTACATTTCAAGCACAACTCAATACAGGACTGTTAATTAACTGTGGACGACACCATAAAGCATTACACTTGTTTATAATAGGGTCCATCATGTTCAATTGATCATAACATTTAGGGCGCGTTCAGTGCACTCAGTGCACTATTTGCACACCCTAGACGTACACATATACACTATAGCAGCGCTACTCAACCCGCGGCCCGCGGGCCGCATGCGGCCCGACCAACAGATCTGTGCGGCCCGTCATGATAATGCCAATACAAAGATTTTTGCATGTAGAAAAAATATTTCTAGCGTTTCTAACCACAAGAGGGCGATCATGTGTAAGCTATTGAGCTGTTCTACTCTACCTGACAAAAAGTGGGCGAGTTGTCTTCATTCATGTCGATCTACAAGTCCACAAGTAGTGTATCCACAACGCGTTGATAATTTGTAGATCGGCTCGCGTTCGGCACGCAGCGCCGTCATACGAGGAAGTGAGTGCACAACAAGTCACAGGGCGCGCAAACAAAACAGGCTGCATGTAAACAGGCTGCAGCAACATGGCGAAACGAAAACTAGCAGATGAGCACAGAGTGTTTCAGGAGAAGTGGGAAGAAGAGTTTGCATTCGTGGAAATAAACAACAAGCCAGTGTGTCTCCTTTGTCAGAGGCCAATTGCAGTCGCAAAACGTGACAATATTAAGCGTCACCATACCACACTTCACGGGGATTTCGGTGACGAATACCCACCAGGTACCAACATAAGAAAGGATAAAATACGCTCACTTATTGCAGCCTTACGTGGGCAACAAAACACGCTGAGAGTCAGCTGTAAAGAGAGTGACAGAATTACAGAGGCGTCATACAAAGTGGCGTGGAATGTGGCGAGAAGCAAAAGACCTTTCACTGAAGGAGAGCTCATTAAAACATGTTGGCTGGACGCGAGTGAGTCACTGTTTGCCGATTTTAAAAATAAGGATGCTATCATCAAAAAAAAAAAGCAGTTTTCTATGCATTTCAGGGGTACTGTGGGGTTTGAACCCCCAATGTTTTTATTGGCTGTGCCAAAAAAAAGCAGTTTTCTATGCATTTCAGGGGTACTGTGGGGTTTGAACCCCCAATTTTTTTATTGGCTGTGCCAAAAAAAAGCAGTTTTCTATGCATTTCAGGGGTACTGTGGGGTTAGAAACCCCAAAATTTTTTGGGCCGCGCCGCTTCGCGGCGCGTCCTGGTGTCGCCGCAGAATGAAATTTCTGGGAGATCCTGTAAGAAATGAAAGCCACTTTCACCCCTGGGCTTGTGGCCCTTGGACTTCTGGCATTTTGCTGAGTGGCCCCTGGGCCATCCAAAGTTGAGTAGCCCTGCACTATAGTCTACTATATAGCCAAAAAAATGGAAAGGAGGTTAAAAGGGAAAAAAAACATATAGGCTACAGTGAGAGGAAAAGGGGGTGGGTGGGGATTCAGATTTTACGGGGGCCAGTTTCGAATTGCAGCCGTCCGTATAGGTGCCCTTTGAGAGCGGTTTTGAAGGAGTCAAGGGATTCGCATGTCTTAATGACTGTTGGTAGGGCGTTCCACATTTTGGTGGCATAGGAGCGAAATGATGGTATTGGTATTGGTATCTTCCACTCTCAGATTAAATTTCTCAGATGCAGTTTATTTAGATTAGATGCTATAGAGCGAAAATGGTAATGTAATATAATGGGATATTATTATGAATGGTATCCTCATATTGTGTGTGTCCCAACCACCCCCACAGACAGAATAACCCCCCACCCTCCCCACTACTACCACCACATGCGCGCGCGCATGCACGCACGCACGCACGCACGGACGCACGCACGGACGCGTGGACGCACGCACGGACGCGCGCGCACACACACACACACACACACACACACACACACACACACACACACACACACACACACACACACACACACACACACACACACACACACACACACACACACACACACACACACACACACACACACACTCTCAAAGGCCCTCAGCTCCGAACTCGGTAGAATCTGCACCTGACTCGCTGATAACTAACTATCTTTACACCTGGGAAAAACTGCATCCATTCTCTCTTTGGATCTAATCGTAATCTTAGCAAGGCAGATGGCTTCTTGGTTAGAGTGGTTGACAATATTATCACACGAAAAGATGAAATTACCTACCGTGGTTCCATCCTGGAGGCAAATCTTTCCGGTGATAAAATGGCCACCAACATAATCAAAAAAGTCAACCAAAGAACAAGATTCCTATACTAAGATTCCTCACTGGTCGACAAAAACACCTTGAAGACCCTAAAAGGAGCCCTCGTACAAGGTTTCTTCGGCTATGAATGCACCACTTGGTACCACAGCACCTCAAAGGCCCTTAAAACAAGACTCCAGACTTCCCAAAACAAACTGGTCAGGCTACTACTTGGCTCTCCCCGAACCCACCTCACCCCTGCCCACTTTGACAGGCTGGAATGGCTTATTGGTTGACGACAGAGTACAAGCTCAACAAACCATGTGCAACCCAGATTTGGCACAAACAAGGGACAAAATGTGGAACGCCCTACCAACGGTCATTAAGACATGCGAATCCCTCGACTCCTTCAAAACCTCTCTCAAAGGGCACCTACGGATGGCTGCAATTCGAAACTGGCCCCCGTAAAATCTGAATCCCCCCCCCCACCACCCACCCCTTTTTCCCCTCACTGTATATGTTTTTTTCCCCTTTTTACCTCCTTAATTTATGATGATGATTTCCTGTTTGTTTTCGCTATATAGAAGTGTAATGTCCACTCACAGTTAACAGTTTTTTGTATTGAGTTGTGCTTGAAATGTACTGTAATTCTGGACACACACACACACACACACACACACACACACACACACACACACACGCACGCACGCACGCATGCACGCATGCATTTGCAAGCTATGCTGATGAACCGGAAATGACAACTTATGTCATAACTATACATAATATCATACATTTATAATGATGCAAAATGACTGTCATTTCACATAATGCCTTCTGAATGCTTACGCAACATTAGGCCTATATATCCCTGCTATATGTGATCACTCCTATTTTATTGATGATTGATTGAAAAGCATCAGTTTTGGATGAATGCAAGTTACTGGTCAGTGATCCGTCACTCACTCTGGTGCTCGTGCTCTGCCTCTTGGACTACAATAATTGGAGGCCTTCTTAGGCCTGCTCAGACTATCGGCCATTAATGTTTCTGTGATACACATTACTGTTGATTTCCATGGATGGAAATTAGCTTATACATCTGGTATGTTGACATGATGACACATGTTCAATTGATTCCCTTCTTGTAGGCGTACAGCCGTACACACATTGAATGTACATTAACATGCACTGTCCTGTAAATAAACAAATAAAGTAAAGTAAATCGATGTATTCCTACTGTATGCACAGTTTATTGTCCATTTGTCACATAACAGAAGTGGGTGAAATTAATTTTGGTGCAAGCTCCACGTGATATTATTGGTGTTATATTATTGTACATATTGGTGCATGGCTCTACTTTAATCCATCCTTACTGTGGTGCTGCCACGATAAGTGGATTTCCCTCAGCGTCAATAAAGGTCTATTAATCACTCGAAAACTCTGCAGGTACTTAATTATTCCTTAGTGCATTAATAAACTGTCCCGACAGGCTGCTTGTGAAGCTGTGCTCTGCTTTAGATTTATGTTAATAGTTTTACATTCATCCAAACACATGCCGTGGCTGGAGCTCTGTCTGGAAGCACAGATAGGCTACCTTGTTTGAATAATACTGGATTTTGTGGCAGAGGTTTGTTGAACCCTGGCCTATAGTATCCATATTCTGTGGGTGAATATTTGGTGAAAATAACAGATCTGCAAGCTCACAATTTGTAGGTCCGTTGGAGTCAGCTAAGTATGATGACCTCTGTCAACTCTCTAGGCCTACAGAGGAAAAAGATCTCTTCTTCCCACGTTCACCTGGAAAACATTCAAATAGAGTGGTGACCACTATGGACACTCATTAGCCAAAAAAAGAAAAGCTTCTTTCTATAGCCTGCTTTCAACGTCATTGTCCTCTGGAGTGGACCAGCTACAGAATACTAAAATGCAGAATCGAACACCTCACCACAAGTCACAACAAATAAGGGCATTTGAAATTGGACACTTCCTTTGATCAGAGAGGTCCATCTGAGGATATTAAAAAGTAATCCCGGTATTTAAAATGAAAGAATTGTGGTGGACACTGGACACACAACAATTTGAACAGTGCACTGCTGCTGCTGGGGCTTATGAAAAGATCAAGGAAGCCAATGTCTATTTCATCCCCTTACTTCATATTCACTATGGCATCATCATCATCTTCATTTATACTCTGTGCTAAGAATGCATGCATAGAAAAGGAAAAATATATAAGAGAATAGACAGAAGAAGCATTAGTCTGACATCAATGACATTTTACTGTATATCATTTTTCATTTTCATGATTGTTTACCAATTTCAGTAATTTCAGGTCCCACCGTCTAGCATAAATCCTGTAGGCGATTTGACTTCTTGTGTTCTGTTGAAATATAACACCATGTGTGTATTGCTCTTTAAATGGCATAGTGTTATATTACCGGTAATGCCTTTTTCCATTATGCTGTGTGCGTGCGTGCGTGCGTGCGTGCGTGCGTGCGTGCGTGCGTGCGTGCGTGCGTGCGTGCGTGCGTGTGCGTGTGTGTATGTGTGTGTGTGTGTGTGTGCGTGTGTGCGCGTGTGCGCGGGTGCGTGCATGGAGGGTGGTGAGGTCAATTATGCATCCTGCTAAAATAGCTGTTAGTGGCTAGAAAATATCTGATCTGATTGCAGTCAGTCATGGGAACAGTAAAGGACTTATCCAATATAATGAATGATATTTATTAAAGATAAAGAAAAAGATACAGAAAACTTCATTGTCCATTCAATTTACATAAAATGGAAATTTGTCTTTGGCACACCGTCAGTTTACAACAATAAAACATTACATAAAATACACAGATGCATTAAAATACTAAAATGCATTCACATAAACGCAGCTACAGTGATCATGAGCAGTGGGGATTAGGTGAACCATTTAAACATTTTCTTATTTAAAATGTCCACACAGTTGGCACAAACGAAGTTTTGTAACCCTTCTTTTTATATAATTTTGCCCTAAGCCTCCTGCCGATGGCAACAAGTCAAATTCAGAGTAAAGAGGGTGGGTAGAATTATATTTTTTACATTTGACATTTCCCTCCTTTTTGAGGGGCGCTAGCCCCTCCTATACATATAGGTTTAATGTTTGTCTTTAGTTCAAAGTTTGTTTAGCAAACGCTTTGACAATAAAAGGGAAAATGTACAAATGTGTCGTTCACGTCATATTGTCTCTGTTATTGTTAATGGTGTTTAATGTTTGTGTTGGCACCGTTTGTTTTACATCACCATTACATCACCTAATCAACATGAGTTAGACTTTCATATATTAGCGCCCCTCACTTCACACGGGTGTGATTTTTACTTACTGTTACCTCAGAGCAGGGATGACTCTGGGGCTGTGCTCCTCATCCCCGTTTTCTCATCCTAGAGCAGTGGTTCCCGGACTGGGGGGGGGTCGCAAAAAATAGCTGGCTGATCTACAAGCTCACAGTCACAATGCCTCACAGTGCGAGGCGTAGTTTGGCTATTTTCACAATATTTATATGTGGAACAGAGTCATGCTAAATGTAATGCCTACAATTCCATGTGCTTTTCAGGGTGTGTGTGTGTGTGTGTGTGTGTGTGTGTGTGTGTGTGTGTGTGTGTGTGTGTGTGTGTGTGTGTGTGTGTGTGTGTGTGTATGTGTGTGTGTGTATGTGTGTGTGTGTGTGTGTGTGTGTGTGTGTGTGTGTGTGTGTGTGTGTGTGTGTGTGTGTGTGTGTGTGTGTGTGTGTGTGTGGAGGGGGTCCCCAGTTCAAATATGATTATTTGGGCCAGGAGTTGCCGTTGCGGGCCTCGCAGCCTGAATATTCTGGGCACCCTTGTATGTGGTAGGTGTTCTCCCCTATAGTCCAACTCCTATACCCTACCACAGACAGAGCAATAGCCTGTCTCAGATTGGCATACCAATGTGGCATGATGCCAAATGCCAATGTCACACACAGGGTCCTTGGGGCCCGGCCGCCCGGGGGTTCTAAGGCAAGTTTAACCACTTCGTTTTTTGTTAGTTCTCTCCCTCTCTTCCCCTTGCCCCTCTCCATTCTTCTTCTTCTAATCTCTTCTCTTATATGAAAACAACAAACAACAAAAGATGTGACTGACAATAAAGTTGATTCCGCTAGCCCCTCCTATACATATAGGTTTAATGTTTGTCTTTAGTTCAAAGTTTGTTTAGCAAACGCATTGACAATAAAAGGGAAAATGTACAAATGTGTCGTTCACGTCATATTGTCTCTGTTATTGTTAATGGTGTTTCATGTTTGTGTTGGCACCGTTTGTTTTACATCACCATTACATCACCTAATCAACATGAGTTAGACTTTCATATATTAGCGCCCCTCACTTCACACGGGTGTGATTTTTACTTACTGTTACCTCAGAGCAGGGATGACTCTGGGGCTGTGCTCCTCATCCCCGTTTTCTCATCCTAGAGCAGTGGTTCCCGGACTGGGGGGGGGTCGCAAAAAATAGCTGGCTGATCTACAAGCTCACAGTCACAATGCCTCACAGTGCGAGGCGTAGTTTGGCTATTTTCACAATATTTATATGTGGAACAGAGTCATGCTAAATGTAATGCCTACAATTCCATGTGTGTGTGTGTGTGTGTGTGTGTGTGTGTGTGTGTGTGTGTGTGTGTGTGTGTGTGTGTGTGTGTGTGTGTGTGTGTGTGTGTGTGTGTGTGTGTGTGTGGAGGGGGTCCCCAGTTAAAATATGATTATTTGGGCCAGGAGTTGCCGTTGCGGGCCTCGCAGCCTGAATATTCTGGGCACCCTTGTATGTGGTAGGGGTTCTCTCCCCTATAGTCCAACTCCTATACCCTACCACAGACAGAGCTATAGCCTGTCTCAGATTGGCATACCAATGTGGCATGATGCCAAATGCCAATGTCACACACAGGGTCCTTGGGGCCCGGCCGCCCGGGGGTTCTAAGGCAAGTTTAACCACTTCGTTTTTTGTTAGTTCTCTCCCTCTCTTCCCCTTGTCCCTCTCCATTCTTCGTCTTCTAATCTCTTCTCTTATATGAAAACAACAAACAACAAAAGATGTGACTGACAATAAAGTTGATTCTGATTCTGATTCAGCTATTTAAAAAATAATAATATGTTTATTATATTTTAACACAAATCTTGTAGGCCTGTGCATATCTTCAGATGGGGATGTGCAGTGCGGTCAAATACCGTACATTAATTTGGAGAATTAGCCATACTGTTCTAGACTGAGTGTAGAGCCTCATCATACTCAATGCATTCTCACTCTACAGCCATCAGCCAAATGGGTGACCGTGATGGACGGCTTGGTACACATTGGACCATAGGTCACCATACCGGATCACATGAAGTCTACTTGAGAGTGAGAACATGTTTGTGTACTCCCAAGAGCGGAGGAGCCTGTATAGGTTCATCTCCTCCTGAGTCCTCCATCTTGGTGTATTGAGTTGTACTTGAAATGTACTGTGATTCTGCAAACTGTTAATCAATCAATCAATCAATCAATCAATCAATCAATCAATCAATCAATCAAAATAAATCTTCCCCTATGGTGAATGGATCTCGGGTAGCCTACTACATTGCTGTAAGTAAGTAACACCACAGGCTCTCCTCCAGGGGCAATTGCCAACCCTAGTGTTCACAATTTTACCCCCCCCCCCCCCCCCCCCCCCATTCATCTGAATTCATATCATCTCAAAATCAATACACTATCTGTACACTATGTGACATGTTAGATATTCTGTAACAAACCACATGACACGTTTATTTACCACTTAAGGTCAACCCGGCAAAAATAAAAGTTTGAAAGGGCCGGGCACATGTAACGGTGTAGCACTGCCACCTAGTGGACAAACCTGTTTGCCAGCGTGTGCGTGTGTTGTGTGTGTGTGTGTGTGTGTGTGTGTGTGTGTGTGTGCGTGTGTGTGTGCGCGCGCGTGCGTGCGTGCGTGTGTGTGATGTGCTATTTTCAAAGGACCTTTCTACATTTTATACATTTGAAAACATGTGGAGACATTTTGCATAATGTAGGCCTACTCAATTAGTATTTCTATGCAATATTGATAGCCTACTTGTCAAACTCAATCAATTCATTAAAGACACTACAGCTATATACTGTGTGATGCCTGCCTGTCAGAGAGGGACACACACGCACACACGCACACACACACACACACACACACACACACACACACACACACACACACACACACACACACAGACACACACAACAGACGTTTTACAACATTGCGAGTTTGTGCCGGTTTGTGCTCGTGCTGCTAGTTTGAACCAAAAACAAGACCAAAGCTGGTGTCATGTTTCACTTCTCACTCTAAAAAATGAAGAGGAACAAACTCCAAGCACAATTCTCACATTACAGCAGAGATATATACATTTATATAAACCAGCAACCACCAATAATTCGGTGAAAACTAAAAAGTATGTCAAATAATAATAAAGTCAATGGTAAAAGTACTCATATTGTGTACTTAAGTAAAAGTAACAATACAACAATGTAGAAATACTCTGTATTGTAAAAGTAGCCTACTAAAATATAGTTGAGGAAAAGCACAAAAGTATTGGCTTAAAATATACTTAAGTAAAAGGAAAAGTGCTCATTATGCATACTTTATGCACAATGTCCCATTTCACAAGTACTTTAAGTACAATTAGTTGCTTTTACAAATTACAACACTGAATACATTTAAATTGGGATGATGCTTGCATTGCATGCAGGTTATTCCATTTCCAATTCCCCATCCCACCCTGGCCCTTTAAGAGAGCGTGGGACTCGACTCGTCGTTACAATGTTGCCTTCAACTCAACAGCACAGAGAGATCAACCCAAAAATACCGGTACAGGTTGGAGTAGAGGCGTATGGGATGTCCTTGTGGGCTCGCTGACTTTTAAAGGAGACTGTCCTGTCCTGTGCAGGCTGTGCTGTTGTTGACTTGACTTGACTACAACAGCTAACAGTCCAACTTTGGAATGCCGGATGGTCAAATAAACAGATGAAGTTCACCAGAGATATCTGTCGTCTGTTGGGCATAGGTGGCGGTAAGTGGAGCAAGCTGTCACTCGTTTTGGTGCTTACAACTTTTAGGCTGCAACTCATATTTCTTTCGCAAACGATCGTACGTAGCCTACTATGCAATGACTGACACTGACACAGGAGTTTAAAACAGCTGTGAATCGTTTATTATCAGTGATTATGATTAATAGCTTAAGAATGCGGTGTGATCTGGTGTGCGCGCTTTTTATTCCTTTCCAACCATTGACTCTGCATTTGCTTGATATCTATATAAAGGCTATCAGTATCAGAGAAAACCTGTAGTTGAACACAGTTACCGCGGCCGCAGCTGAGCTCTATATAGAGACACGCAGCGGCATATGTCAACAGTTGCATAATTGTGTCCAGACATTGCTTTGCTGAGAGTGGAGAGAAGAGAGAAGTGCACTGTTGCAAACATCCGCGGGCTACTTTCCTTTATTTCTTTGGAAAAATAGCAGTGCCAGTTAGCACTCGACTTTGCATTGATTATGTCATTATTACAGTGTTACAAATGTATAATAATATTATATTATGCAAATCAGTTCCCCAGTAGATGTTAATTCATTAGTTCCACTTTACATAAACCAAAATTGTGTTGGGTGTTGTGGGAGTAATTTAGGGCCGGATTTACAGTAGTCTAGGGGTCCCTGGGCAGCTGGGCTAGTCAGGGCCCGCCCCCCTTGGGCGTGCACCATGCAATTAGAACAAATAAAAATGGGGTATTTTGGTTTAATTTTGGTGTCATTTTGGGGTAACTAGCCCCCCCAAAAGAGAGAGAGGCATGCAGACAGACAGACAGACTAGTCGCTGTCCATGGTGGGCTTTAGACCAGATCAGCTTTCCACAGCTACCCCACAACACAGCAGGCACTGAGTGCAGACAGCTGAGCAGAAGCTCTCAATGTTTTATTTTATATATATATTTTTTGCCTGGTCCCCCCCCCCCCCCCCCCCACCTCAGGATCCAAAACTATGGAATGCACTTCCCATTATAACTGCAACCTCATTCCCAATCTTCCGCCGTAGTCTGAAAACCCACCTTTCAGACGCCTGTAGCACTTAACCTACCCCCTTAGATAGCACTTTTTGTAGACTTAGATAGCATTTGATACAGACTTATAGCATGTTATGTAGACAGCACTAGAATTGCATTGTATGTAGTCATAGCACTTCATAGTATATATGTATAGTGTAGTATAGTATATATGTATAGTTTATATATGTATAGTTTCATTATATAGATATTCCACTGTTACGTTCTTAGCTTACACATGTTTCATGATAACTACTTTTTATGTATGTGCTGTATTGCCATGCTTTTTGTTCTTGCTTAATCTAAATCGCTCTGGATTAATAGTGTCTGCTAAATGCCTAAATTGTAAATTGTAAAATTGATGCAGCCCACTCTAGCCCTACGGTAAATCCGGGACTGTGTCACCACTCACCTAGCCTGGCTAATAAGCCAGACCGAATCAGCCGTTGGCAAAACAGAAAATTGCCTGCCGGCGGATTACGGTCTGGAGAGGCTCAATTGTACGCCCATTTCCTACACCAGAGAACTGGTGTGGCCAATCGGGACACGGGCGGGCTTTGGTACAGTGACGTTCAATGCTTGAGACCTTTGACTGACAGTAGCTCTAACCAATTGCGTCAAAGAGAAAATGTTTGAACCCGCCCCCCGGGAAACAAGATCCATACACAGCATCTCCAGACTCAAATACCACACGACAGTGTGATTTGAGTCTGGCTTATTAGCCAGGCTACCACTCACCACCACAGAGGCCGAGTGGGTTCGACTGCATGGTGCCTCTCCTCCGGCAGAACAACACAAGTTGGCCTGGGGGTTGTGTTGTGTGTCCTTTCCTTGTTTCTGCACTATAGCGCCACCTACAGGTTGGCCAGGGGTGTGGTTGTGATGGACAGTTTAGTCAAAATTGCCATGATGTATTATGAACCCTTTTAACACTAACGCTTATGTTGACACATTCTTCAACATCGGTCATGGGCCACAGACATGCATGGTGGTGAGAGGTGACCTCATGTGAGCTGTGTCATTCCAATGGAAGCATGGCCATTTGTGTACCATGATCCCAGTTTGAACCAGAAGAAGAAATCACTCACATGTTTTCATGTATGTTTTTATGCGTGTGCAATGCGTATGCATAGTGCAGGGGATGGCACAAGTCAGTTTGGCTTCGGGACTGTGTTTTTCTAAGACAGGGGTCTTCAACAACAGGGAGTCTGGGACCCCTAGGGGGTCCTCAGAGTTACTACAGTGGGACTGTCAAATCTGTGTGTGATATAGGATAATCTTTCTACAGTAACCATACTTTTTTTTTTTTTTTTAAGATTTATTTAATGATAATACAATCATCATTTAAAACAATGAATTACAGAATCAAGATTTTCTTTTTTTTAAACAAGACAAGACAAACTAAAAAAAAAGAAGACAAAAAACAGCAAAAAAAATAAATGTTGTTAAATTGCATCTGTCTATGTTTGGTGGAAATCAGAACCCTCTGAGCCCTCTCTAAAATGATTTCCCAATCCACATCATCATAAGTGCATCCCAAGTCTGTCTCCCATTTATGTTTAATGTTCAATGTATTGTAAATTGGTAAATTATTGTTTAGAATACTATATATGGAGGAAGTTACTCCTTTAGTTGAGGTGATAAGACTACAAAACATGTGATCCTCCAGGGGGGATTTTTCCGGAATATTCGGGAAATCTATAGATTTTGCTTGAATCCAATGTCTAATTTGAAGATATTTAAAGAGGTCATGGTTACGTAAATTAAATTTGGCTGACAATTGTTGAAAACTTGATACTACATTGTTGCTGTATAAGTCACCCACAGTCCTGATTCCATTATTAACCCATCTCTGCAATACTCCATCAGCTATGGGATAAGGAATATTAGGATTTTCCCATAATGGTGTCTTTCTCATTAGAGATGTATCTATCCTTAATCATTTATGAGATTCCTGCCATGCTTCAAAAGCGCTCAAGATAATTTTTCGTAAGCAAAGAGAGGTTCTTCTTTGCACCCAAAAAAGGTACGATTTTCAGGGGAGTTAGGCCCAGGTCTAGTTGTTCTATACGTAGCCACCTAACCTCACCAATCTCAGAGTGCAACCATATCCATAAAGGACGGAATTGCGAGGCCAAATAGTAACATCTATTACTTAATTTGACCCGCGGTGTTTTGCTCTGCCATAAAAAGAAGGAAATTATTTTGTTAAGATCTTTAAAAAACCTTTTAGTTATAGAGAATGGGATGCATTGAAATAGATATATATATTTTGGTAACACTATCATCTTAACTGCATTCACTCTTCCGATTAGAGACAAAGGCAGATCAGCCCATCTTAAAGTGTCAGACTTAGTCTTCTCCATAAGGTTTAAGTAATTGTCTTTGATTACCATATCCCGCTCTTTTCTGATATTAACTCCCAGATACTTGAACCCGCTAGGACACATTTTCAATGGATCGATAAGATCCCCTACATTCAGATCCTGTGTATTTAGAGGTAAGACCTCACTCTTAGTTAGGTTGAGCTTATATCCTGATGCTGCGCTATACTCCCGTAAACACTGGAACAGTGGAGGGACCGAACCAGCCAAGTCAGTCAGGTAAATCAAGACATCATCTGCATATAGGGATATTTTGTGCTCCGTTGTACCAAATTTCACTCCAGAAATCTCACCATTAGCTCTAATTGCAAGGGCAAACGGTTCAATGGCGATTGAAAACAACATGCCTTACACCTCTAGAAAGCAAGAAGGTGTCCGACAAGAGCCCATTAGTGAGAATTTTAGCTTTTGGAGCAGTAAAAAATGTTTTAATATATTTTATAATTTTTTCTCCGAAGTTCATTTTTTCAAGAGTCTGAAACAGGAAACTAGGTTCAATCCTATCAAACGCCTTTTCGGCATCCATAGATATTATTAATGTGGGCTCCTTTGTCCTTTGAGTAGTGTTTAATATATGAAATAATCGGCGTACATTGTTGTCTATCTTTCCCAGGTTTAGGCAATAAGCCTGACCATCCAATGCTTCCTTAATCATATTTGTTAAAGGAGGCAGCAATTTGTCTGCAAATGATTTATAATATTCAATCGGAAAACCATCTGGTCCAGGGGCTTTATTATTTTGTAGAGAGTTCATAGCCAGGAGAACCTCCCCCTCAGTTACATCAGCATCTAAGCATTCTTTATCTTCTATATTGATCTGAGGGAGAGGTACGCCCTCCAAAAACTGCTCCGCAGCAACATTATTGTTGTTGTTATGATCAGATTTATATAATGTTTGATAAAAACGTTTAAATTCAGAGTTGATCTCTTTTGGACTAGTCAGAACTCCACCCCCCTCAGTAACAATAGAGTCAATGATCCTGTCTGTATCCTCCTTTTTAATCTGCCAAGCTAGAAGTTTTCCAGTTTTATTTCCATATTCATAATAGTGATAGTTGGTCCTGGCCAAAGCAGCCTCCGCCTTATTAGTGCACAAATTATTGTATTGAATCCGCTTAGCAGTCAAAGTGTTAAAAATATCCGTTCCATTGGTTTGAGAGTGTTGTTGTTCTAGTCCTACAGTAACCATACTTGAACCCTAGCTTCCCTATTCTGAGGGGAACTTTAGCCAAAAATAGCTCTGCAAGGCATTGTCAGCTAGTAGATTGGCTATTTTCGACAAAGAGGTTTGGTGTAGAAAGAAGGAAAAAGGGTCTCTCAGCTTAGTCAGCTATAGGTTGTCCTTGGTCTAAAGAACAATGAAGACATAATCAATGGCTAATTTAAGAACTGGAACTTTTTGACAGACTGTCTTATAGAATAATAAATATATATGAATGGCTATTACTATAAAAGTAAAGAAAACTGCACCTACTGACTGCAGTCAATGGCCTATGCTCCATGAAAAGGAGCGATTGGCATGAGTTATCAAATTCTACATTGTGAGAATAGAAATACTTGGAGTAATAATTTAGTTTCAGGCCACAACATGCTTGAACGTTGCACTAAGTATAGGACATTTAGTTAATTAAAAAGTAAAAAACAAACCAAAAAAAAAACACCTGGAGACAGACAGACAGTCTCCCTTTGGAACAGAGATAAACAGGTTTCATAGAGTAGGAGCTCAAGGTCTTATATAGCGAGAGAACACCTGCCTGTCATCCACCCCTATACACTCTCTGAGTTACAGAGCTTTAAAGGTCCATTTAGTTGCAAACTGTCACTAATTTAGCTGGGGGGACCCCCTAGAAGTCAGTCAAGGACCCCTGGGGGTCCGCACCCGGACCCCTCTTTGAGAAATCACTACTATAGTGTCTCTGTCAGGTGGAAACCTCATATGTCCATAAAAAACTGTTACTTTTCAGGATTCAAATTAAAAAATAAGCAAAAAAAACAAAAAGCAGATCGACAAGCTCGAAATGCGTCTCGAAACGCAGCGCGAAATGCGTCTCGAAACGCAGCGCGAAATGCGGCGCGAAACGTGACGCGAAGCAACGATCGGACTGTCAGATATTGTAAATTATTTTAAAATAAAATGTGGGATATCATCGCTGGCGGGCTACGGTGTTGCCTAACTGTCGTGATAATTGTTTACATGTTGAAAGATTTTCATATATTTTCAAACATTTTCGGAAATAGCATATCTACAACATGTGGCTATTTCCAGTATTAATGTTTAGTTTTAGTTTTTTTAAATACCAGTAAGACGCCTGGGGGCATCCGCCTGGGTGACAGCAGACTGCTGGGCAAGCGCTGGTGCTTTGGCATGGGGGGTAAGATCTTAATTTTCGGGCATGTTGATAACTTTGAGGCAGTCCCGTCTAGAGTTTAAATGGACAGGTATCAGTCAAAAGGGAGACAAAGAAGAGGAAGGATGGATGGGGAAGGATCAACATATGGAATGTCAGAACAGGTCAGCTCCATATATGGATATCTAAGGGTTTGAGGTTTGAGGTAGAGTTGCTGGCCAATATGGATGACATCAGGGATCTCCATATATGGGCTTAAATTGACATTCCACTCATTTTCAACATTTTATTATGTCATTAATATACCTTAGAGCTGTTGTGTGGAAATAATAAAAAGACATGGTGAATCATGGTGAATTTTTTTTGGGGGGGGACCTTTTTATTTTAACAGCTCTAAGGTATATTAATGAGTGTAAATGTTGTAATGTGTAAAATGTTGAAAATCTTCTTCCTGAATGCCCCTTTAATATTGATGACATCGAGGATCTCCATCCCTGATGATGTCACGTGATGTCACGTGCCCGACCAACCAACCAACCAACAGACACACTGACGGGAAAAGCACGATTCCATAGTTAACTGCGACCTTTGGTCGCAATAAAGTTACCAGAAATACCTTACCCTAAAGGGGAGAAACAACAGAGCTTCTTAATACGGAACACTTGAGAATCAGGAGTTAAACTACTAGTAAGCCGCCCTGAGGGCGAGAAGCAACCGAGGTCGCGTGCACGCATCCGCCTGGGTGACGGCAGACTGCTGGGCGAGCGCTGGCACTTTGGCATGGGGGGTCAGATCAACATATGGAATGGCCATAGATGGAGCGTGTCACAAGGCATGACCATATAGGCGTGATGTGACACAATGCAGGTTTTCATAGTAACTGCGACCTACAGTCGCAATTAAATGTCAGTAATTTCTTTGGTAGCCTATAAGTTATTTATTTGTCATCTACCCTGTGCAACTTAAAAGCCTAAAAGCCAAAACATTCATTATGTTCCAGTGTTCAGCTACAAAAACACAATGAAATAGTTAATCGCAATATTCGTGTGACAATTAATTGTCTGTAAAATGTCATACTCGTGACAGCCCTAGCAGCAAGCCGCAAGCGTCTGTGTGTGTGTGTGTGTGTGTGTGTGTGTGTGTGTGTGCCCGCGCACGTGTGTCTCTGAGGATTTTACTGAGTGTTTATTTCTGCAGGTGTGCGCTGTCTCACCATTATGCAGTGTGAAAGAAGAGCAAGACGATAATTAGCGTGAATTGAAAGCTGTTATTATCATCATTTTAGTTTCCTGTCCCTTGAACTGATTCAATTAGAGACTAGACTAGAGAGATTAAAAGGACAAGAAGAGAAAGAAAGGATCGTTGTGAGTGTGTGTGTGTGTGTGTGTGTGTGTGTGTGTGTGTGTGTGTGTGTGTGTGTGTGTGTGTACGTGCGTGCGTGCGTGCCATAGGGAAGTAGCTATGGTGGTGGGAAGATGCATTCCTAAAGGGTTTAATGTGTCGATACTTTATAAATGCTGTGTCACAATCACAGCTTGCGAAATGTAGACTCACTGCTTGAGTTTAAGTAATATCCACAGATTGGATCTATAAATGTAGACTGGTATGAACGTACGGCAGTGGTTTTCAACCAGTGGTCCGGGGACCACCAGTGGGCCTTGAGGGGGTTCCAGGTGGTCCCCAGCTAATAGGGCGCTGCTCTTGTGGCGACCAGCAGCAGGTTTTAGTTTAAGGAGTGTCTGTGCATCGTTTTAACTGTTTATTATGTTTGTCTTGTCAGAACAGGCCTAGAGTTTTCGGGTATTTATTAAGTCATACTTGTAGCTCAGGAGGCTAAAAGATGGAGTTTCTAAGAGTACTACTTTTGATGCTTTTAATGGTTTTTGCATGGAGTCACCAACACTCACAAACATTTCAGTACTCGAGGGAGTTTCTCCTAAATCTACAGTGGAATCGTCAGAGCCTCGATGCGACACTCTCTTCACAGACTTCCAACTTTAATCCAGGAATAGTCGGAGATTCTGTGAATGTAAGAGATGGCCTCAAGAAATCGGCATACATCAGGAAAAGAGGAAAGAAGGGTGGCGTGCGTCAACGTCTAAGGAAACAGACGCAAAACAACCGCGTCCCACTACCCTCCATAATCCTGGCCAACGTCCAATCTTTGAGGAACAAAATGGATGAATTACATGGGAATATCAGTCATCTACGCGAATACAGGGATGTCTGTTTGATGGCATTCACTGAAACTTGGCTTACTGACTCTGACTCTGACACGTCATTTGACATCAGCGGCTTCGGATCGCCTATACGGCTGGACCGGGACAGTGAGGTAACACACAAAACACAGGGAGGAGGGGTGTGTCTATACATTAATCGGAGATGGTGTAATAACTTCACAGTGCGTGAACGGTTATGCACGCCCGATATAGAGCTCCTGTCCGTGTCGGTGCGGCCCTTTTATCTCCCAAGGGAATTTCCCCAAGTGTTTATCACCGTTGTTTACATTCACCCAAAAGCCAACGCGGACATCGCAGCGAACACCGTCTTCAGAGTGACACAGTCATTGCAATCTATCTCCCCTGACGCGCCCAACATAATTCTGGGAGACTTTAATCATTGCAACTTGAAGAAAACTCTAAACAGTTTTTATCAATATGTCAACTGTCACACACGGCGCAACAAGACTCTGGATCTATGTTATGGCTCCATTAAAGGAGCATACAAATCAGAGGCGGGCCCTGCTCTCGGATCTTCTGATCATAACATTGTACACCTTCTACCCGTTTACAAGACTAAGGAGGGAGAAGGTGCGGAAAAGACAGGTGAAGATCTGGAATGAGGATTCCTCTCTTGCCCTGCAGGGGTGCTTTGACTGCACAGATTGGTCTGTGTTTACAGAATCATCTGATAACATTGATGAAATCACAGAGGCTGTGTGCAGCTATATATCATTCTGTGAAGACAACGTTATTCCCACTAAGACTGTTAAGGTTTTTCCTAATAGCAAACCCTGGGCATCATCAGCCCTTAAAAGCTTAATCCACAACAGGAGTTAGGGAACTAAATAGAGAGATCAAGTCTGAAATAAAAAAAGGTAAACTCAGGTACAAAAACAAAATCGAAAATTCCTCAGGGAAGCATGGAACGGCATGAAATCTATGACAGGGTCAGATGATAAAGGCCATAAACACATCTCCATGCCTGGGTTTAACTCAGATGTACAGCTGGCCAATGAGCTAAATAAGTTTTACCTAAGATTTGAGAATCAGGACTTAGCTAATAAAATTAATGAATTAAAAAACGAGACTAGAGCCCCTCCAGCCCTAGTTATTGACAAAAAAAGGGTGGAAAAACACCTCAGACACACTAAGTCAAAAAGTCCAGGGCCGGACAACATATGTGGCAAGGTTCTCTCAACGTGTGCTGAACAGCTCTGCAGCATTTTTCATTTTATTTTTAACTTATCTCTTCAACAACAGCAGGTCCCTACGTTATGGAAACAGTCCACAATTGTCCCAGTTGCCAAAATTAGGACCCCAAAGTCATTAAATGACTTCAGGCCTGTTGCTTTGACTTCATTAGTAATGAAATGTTTGGAAAAGCTAGTCAAAGATAACATCCTAAAGCAGGTGGAGAAATCTCTAGATCCCCTGCAGTTTGCATACAGGTCTGGAAGAGGTGTAGATGATGCCACTATCACCCTACTGCATTTCCTGTACCGCCACCTTGAGGGGAAAAAAACACAGGCCAGACTGTTGTTTGTCGATTTTTCCTCTAATCAGTTATTTTAAACTGGATCTTAACCTTGTTGGCTGGATCATAGACTTCTTAACTGTTAGGTCTCAGTGCGTGAGGGTAAATAAGGTCCTGTCTTCTCTGTTGCTCTCCTCCACTGGTTCTCCCCAAGGCTGTTGTCTCTCCTCACTACTGTATATTCTGTATACCAACGACTGTTGTAGCAATCACCCTAACAGGTATATTGTCAAATTTGCTGATGACTCTGTGATTGTTAGCCTTCTTGAAGACAATGAGGTACAGCATGGGCCAGTTGTCAATGACTTCATATCGTGGTGTGACAAGTCATTCTTACAGTTAAATGTGACCAAAACAAAAGACATGATCATCAGCTTTAGAAGGACTCCTCCCAGTCCTGCTCCTACACTCATTAAGGGCACAGAAATTGAAATTGTAGAGAGCTATAAATACTTGGGTGTCGTTCTTGACAACAAACTCTCATTTGACTCTCATGTTGCCTCTACATCAAAAAAAGTCCAGCAGCGTCTTTTTTTTCTGAGGAAAATGCGTTCTTTTAATGTCTCGTCTGTGATGATGACTCTTTTCTATAGAAGTTTTATTGAATCTGTTCTCATGTTTTGTATGGTTGCCTGGTACGGTAATCTGACCCTGGCAAACAAGAACAGGCTCAGCAGCCTCGTCAAAGTGGCCAGTAAGATTTCTGGGAGAACCCAAGCCCAACTCATAGAACTGTACAAGAGGCAGATGTTTAAGAGAGCCTCCTCCCTCCTGGAGGCATCGGATCACCCACTTCGGTCTGAGTTTGAACTGTTGCCCTCAGGTCGTCGGCTGAGGGTGCTCCACTACAAAGACTAATCGGTTCAAACTACTTTGTCCCGGCTGCTATTCAACTGCTGAACAGCAGATAGCACTTTATTCTTGCCTCTTTGCACATACTGCCCACTAATGCACTTTTGCTGACTTTGCTACTTTGAATGTCATGAATTCTCTGTCTCTAGTGCCCTGTTCTTAGATCTCAGTCTTGTATTGAATGTTGTTGTTGTGTGTATTTTTTACTATGATCTGGGGGCCCGTTCCACGAAACTTGGATTAGAGATTAAACCGGGATTTAACAGATATCCTGGCTTAATATATCCTGGATCAGCGATTAACCGGTTTCATGAAAGCTGGTTAATCTTGCCAGATTAATTTAACCAGTTAACCTGGATATGTTGAGGCTTGATTCGGTTTCATGAAAGTGATGCTACATTAGTTACCATGGAAACTAATGCTTTGGACTTAGCCTGCTCCGGACCAGGCTAACAGCCAGGTTTAACCTAATCCTGATGTCTTTACTGTTCATTAAGCAGTCAAACTGATCACAAACCAATGATGTTTTCCACACTTATTCAATTATTATAGATTTATGTTGCCTTATTTTTATCGGTCCGCATTAAAGGACTAATTTAAGCACTATATAAAATCAAAAAAACAAAATATATAGGCTGCACAACATCATGACAGCTTGTGAGCTTGTAGATCAGCTGCTTTTGGTGAATGTTCCCCAGAATAGGTTTGCTGTCGTGCAAGTGCACGGTTAAGAAGAATTATTATGCCCAGGCGGTGGCGTAACCGTCTGGGCACCCGACTGGTAATCCAGTCGCAGTGTGCCGCGGGTTCGACTCCCGAGCCCGACACGGCCTTTACTGCATGTCTTCCCCCATCTCTCTCCCGTTTCCTGTCAGCCTACTGTCTGTCCCTTCAAAAAAAAACAATAAAAGGCGTAAGCCGCAAAAAAAAAAAAAAAAAAAAAGAATTATTATATTATATTATATTATATTATATTATATTATATTATATTATATTATATTATATTATATTATATTATATTATATTATATATATATATATTTTTTTGTAAAAGTGAAAACCACTAAATATTACCATTACTCATTGTTTTACAACATATTACCATTGTAACGTTTCACCCACTATTGAACCCATGACCCACAGTTCACCAGTCTGGCCCCTGTCTGGACAACAACCCCCTTCCCCAAAGGTAGCTCCCTCAGAGGAGGGAGTTATGGCCAAATATCACAATGCGACAATATCATTATGCTTACAATATTAAGAATTCTGTTTTAAGTTAATAGTAGTGGTAAAATGTAAACTATATTTTTGGGGTAGTTAATCATTCAGTCTATCCACTGTTGAGAGTATGTTCTCTCTTTAATTACAGCAGCAGTATTTATTTTAGAAGCTTAAGTCCTTGTATCAGTAAGTCTTGAATAGATTAGTAATGATACTGAGATATACAGAAGGGGGCAGTAATGCAACTATTAATGATGCAAACTGCCATAATACCCCATGAAGAAGAAGGATCAGTAAATCTGTGTTCCACCGAATGGGTCTAGAAACAAAAAGCCAGGCTCTGCATTCAGCCAGGCTTTATGATCCTGGCTCGATAAATCCGCCCATTCTAAGCCTCGCTTGGCTTTAGTGGAACAGAATAAACCAGGCTGTAAAGACCAGGATTTAAAAAGCCTGGTTTTGGCCTAAATCCTGGATTAGTTAATCCAAGTTTCGTGGAACAGGCTCCTGGCTGCAAACCAATTTCCCGCAAGGGACAATAAAGCTAACATTGACCTTGACCTTGACCTAGATGGAGAGTTGCTAACCAAATATATAGATCTTTAACTGTTGAGTGTTAGAGTTCAATTATTGTTACACATCTGCATTGCTTAATTAAAGGGATATTTCACGTTCAAAAAAGCTTTTGGTCATTTCATCGTCTACTCAGTCTTATGTGGACAGTTGTTACTTGATTCAGAATTTAGATATTTGTTTTCATTTATTTTTAAATATTGTTTTTGGAAAATAATGAGGAGGAGGGCGAAGCTTCTGCAGGACCGAAGAGACTAAAGAATCCAAACAATATTTAATATTTAAAATCACACCCGTGTGAACTGAGTGGTGCAACTCCCCTCTCCCCCTGCCCCCCCCCCCCCCCCTCTCTCTCTCTCTCTCTCTCTCTCTCTCTCTCTCTCTCTCTCTCTCTCTCTCTCTCTCTCTCATTAGCAGGCAACAGTGCAGAACTATCTCTCTCTCTCTGTTTCTGGCACAACAGCGCCACTTTTGCCCCTACTGGTACTCTAAACATAGTAACATAGTAACATAGTCCCATAGTAACATAGTCACATAGACCCATAGTGACATTGCTGTTCCTTGGAGTGGTTGCACCACTCAAAAATAAATGAAAACAGTAAATTAAAAACCAGGGCCCCCTCACGTATTAGAAGGACAATATCAGTCACCAGAAAAAAGGACGGGTGTTTTTAATGAATCTATCATGGTTAAAATGGAGTTAGAATTTACAATGGGTTTGTATAGGGATGGGATGGGGCGGGGCAGCAAAATGAATATCAAATATCTAAATACTGAAACAAGTAACTTAAAAACTGTCTGGGTGTTCACATAAGACTGAGTAGACGATGAAATGACCAAAAGTTATTTTGAAAGTGAAATATCCCTTTAAGTTAATTTACAAGAAGTCTACACAATTTAATTATCTCTCCTAATGGTACCATCATCAATACAGAATGGAATTGAGGACAAAATCTTCGTCAACTAACAACATATTCGTTAGTTTTGGATCTGAGAGGCTACATCTCATCAAATGGTGGTCTGTGTGGCTCAAATACCCAATAAATAATGGGCCTTGATATGAAAAGGGTTGAAAACCACTGACGTACGGTCAGATGTTCCCAAACATTTTAATGTCAAGGATCCCCTAGTTTGATTTGCATTATTAGGCTGTGGGCCAGCCATCATAACTCTCAGAATTACAGGCCATTAAGGGTCCATTAAATGGACCCTTAATGGCCTTGATCAAAAGGACTCCATTTGATTCCTAACAATCAACATTTTGGTTTGTGGGATCTCACTTTGGTTTAGGTAATACCTCCATTTGCGGTATTTATCACAGTATATTTGCATATTGTCTCTGTCTCTGTCCAAAACTGTTGCTTTTCAGGATTCAAAACTAGCAAACTCGAACGGGTCACTTTGCTATACGATACGATTCTCTACAGGAGTTTTGATGATTGTGTAAATGTTTATTTTGTATATTTTGAAAGAGGTCAAATGAGGTGTAATAGAGTGAGACGGTGACATGTCGACTGCCGTGGCCTTTGAATCTTCCTCTTATTGTTGTACTGTAGGTACAGTACAGAACAAAGGCCTTGTGCTGGAAAATCCAATAACTGTCTCATGAATAGTTCTGTGTGTGTGTGTGTGTGTGTGTGTGTGTGTGTGTGTGTGTGTGTGTGTGTGCGTGCGTGCGTGCGTGCGTGCGTGCGTGCGTGCGTGCGTGCGTGCGTGCGGGAGATGTGTATGTGTGCGTGCACACAATATAAAGTTGGAGATCGTGAGGGAATGTGGGAGAACGATTGGATGCCATATTTCCCTCTTCAAGCCTTGAGTCTGTGTCTCTTTCCTTCTCTCTCCCGCCCACATGTTAATTGTTTGTATTTTTTCTTTTCCTTTTCTTTTCTTGTTTTCCAAATTTTTTATCAGTGCTGTGAACGCACACAGCTTCTCCCATGGCCTTGGGAATCTGATACACCACGGGGACTTTCCGTGTCACACAGTAAAACGCAATCTGTTTCTCATTGCGCGCATTGTAGACTTCTGTAGCAACACATGAAGAATATACACATGCTGTCAAATTAACCACAAATAACCCAATGTCCTTCATCATCGTATGATGAATAGAGAGTATCTGTGAGCTTGTTTATATCATTGGATTGTCGGTGTCGGGCATAAACCTCTTATCTCCATATTCTAACTTTATGTGTTTTTTCGTAAGTTAACGCCCTACTTGATCATACTACAACCTCACACAAAAGTAGCAAATGTAGCAGATCCACAAACTCGACAGGCAGATTAGCACATTAGATCGACAGATTAGCACTTTGTTGCTGTTGGGCCTTGTTTAAGTAGTTTAATGCTCCTATTTTTGTGTGACACTCTCTTGTATGATGAAGTAGGGCCATTATTATTATTATTATTTATCTCATATCATATCTCCATAGTTGAAATGGAGATATGCAGTTTCTGCCCAACAGCGACTGTAATTTCCAAAACGTATTACTCTACTGTTCTTCCTGGTCTGTTGGTTCAGAAACCAGATTGTCTGGAGGAAGTGGCTGTTCTGCCAGTGGCCTTGTGGCTGCAAAGCCATGCACTGTGCCAAGATGCAGGCCTCTGCCTGCCTGTCTGCCTTTCTTTGAGATTCTGTGTCACGTGACATCCACCCACCCTGACACTGTGACACATGGCAGACGCTAAGCAGTCAGTCATTATTATTACACACTGACAACAACACAAACCCTTGGCTGCACCACATGGCTTTTACGGTACCACCACTGTTCATTTTGACAGCACATTTTGATTTAGTTCTAGTCATAGTCTTTTGAATAAAATTCCATTTACTTTAGTCATATGTTTTGTCATCTGAAATGTTTCAGATTTAGTCTAGTTTTAGTCGACTAAATATCTTAAGATTTTAGTTTACTAATGTATTTTGACAGACCTTGATGGCCACACATAATTTAATCATCATAGCTTAGTTTTTATTTAGTTTTTATTTGTCATGGAAGAAAGGTAGTCGACGAACCTTTTTTCATCATAGCTTTAGTCTATGAAATTAACACTGCTTACCACATGGGGCATCAATCTCTGAGGTGAGTTATTATAATAATTCATTTTAAGAGAATAATTTCCTCTTCAGGATTCGGGAACTGTCATTTCACATGACATGATTCTCTCACCACAGGCACATACTCATGTTGATTGACGAGAGTCTGAATGGGTAGCTCGTTTCATGGCTGGGGACAGGCATGAGCATATTTGGGCACAGACACATGGGCACGTACGCACGCACACACGCACGCACGCACGCACGCACGCACGCACGCACGCACGCACGCACGCACGCACGCACGCACGCACGCACGCACAGAAACAGATTCCACTTGTATAGCACTTCTCCTCTCTGAAGAAGCATGTCTCAAACTATTTACAGTAAAAAAACACTGCATGCTCGATGGGCGTTCTGCTCCCTCCCTCCCTGCCTCCGTCTATGCTTCAGTTTCTGAGCTCTACTCCATTGTGAGGGAGGCGTTGTTGTGGCCTTAATGCCCAGCAGATTCCGTTTCCACTCATTCCAGAACTCTGTCTGAAGAGTCTATTTTCAAACTGTGGCTCCCTCTCCTCCACTAGCTTTTCATCTGTCTGACATCCTGCATTCCAGGGAACATTCGAGGCCTTCGAGGCGTTTCAGCTGATCCTCCCGTTATCCATGGCGAGTGCCACGCCACGATCACTGAAACGCTCTTATAGGGAGCTGTGTGACTAAATGCAAGCAACCTAACACTCTCTCCACATATAGGCCTACATTTCATTGCTGTTAGGCAGAAAGCTCTTATCTCCATATTCAATTTTTTTGTGTTTTTTCGTAAATGAATGCCATACTACAGCGTCACACAAAAGCATCAAAAGTAGCAGATCCAGACCGGGCGACTGGTGTAGCGGTCTAGGGACCTAGGCTACAATATAACCTTAAAGCGCTCCGTAGGTTAGAGTCCAGAAAGATCCACAAGCTCGAAACATGGCTCAAAATGCGCCTGGAAATGGGGCTCGAAATGTGGCGCGAATCGACACGTTTTGAGCATGTAGATCTGCTACTTTTTAATTTGAATTCTGAAAAGTAACAGTTTTGGACATCGGTATCCACCTGACAGAGACGATTTGACAATGATTGATAATCAGATTCTAAAGCATTTCCAAACCTTTCCTGGATCAGGGCCGAAAGAAAGAAAGAAAGAAAGAAAGAAAGACAATTTATTTGGACAATGCACATGCAGGCAGAATTATATTCGAGATGCGTGCGTGCGTGCGTGCGTGCGTGCGTGCGTGTGTGCGTGTGAAATGGACCTCTGTTGTACAGATATCCTATCAGGCTGTTTGTACAGACGCTGACTGAGGGACATAGCAGGGAACACACACCTGTTTAAAGCTCTGCTGCTATACTTAGCTGCACGTCGGTGTTGCACACCCAAAATAGTAATACCAGCTCACAACAAGCCATGCATGCACGCACGCACACCTCTAAATGAATGAGTGTACAGTGCTGTAATGTACCTCACACACTACTTTTGTAAACTCAACCAAAGATAAAATTCTTAAAATGTTAATGTCGCTATACATTCAGCTGTGTTTTATTTACCCATGTTTTTGTTTAGTTGTTATTACTGTATCGTTTCTTGAGCAGCTCCAGTTACAGTATAATATGTACTCTAAGGCTTAAGCTATATA
Organism: Electrona antarctica; assembly: GCF_951216825.1. Classification (NCBI taxonomy): domain Eukaryota; kingdom Metazoa; phylum Chordata; class Actinopteri; order Myctophiformes; family Myctophidae; genus Electrona; species Electrona antarctica. The sequence continues at coordinate 35,157,966 of NC_136809.1, read as the reverse complement.
GCACACAAACACCCCAGGAAACATTAACAATTAACTTTATTACCTTCAGCTGCATTTACCCAGACTCTCTATTTTACCAGTGTTTGGCCCAGGGTTAAAGGTTAGGGTTTAGGTTAAGGTTAAGTTTAGGCATAGTTTTTGGTGAGGTTAAAGGTTAGCATCATGGACCTTATTTTTTTAAGGCAAGTACTCCAGGCTCCAGTACAAATTTGACTGAGCAACGCTCACTTGTAGGTGAGTTGACTCAAGTGAGTTGACTCAAGTACTGGGGTTGTCTGAGTACTTACTGCAGTCCACCACTGCTTGTGTGTCAGTGTTACCTCATTGCTATTTATATTTGCTAAACACACCAACCCCCCCCCCCCCCCCCCCCCCCCCCCCCCCCCCCCCCCCCCCCCCCCCCCATACACACAGCCACTGAGCTCTGTCCATTACTGTTGGCCATGCAGGATTGTGTGACATTGGGGCTCCAGCCCACCCTAGCCCAACGGTAGATCTGTGTGTGTGTGTGTGTGTGTGTGTGTGTGTGTGTGTGTGTGTGTGTGTGTGTGTGTGTGTGTGTGAATAGCGTGTGCCAACGTGTACGTCACCAAGAGGGGGGCGGCGTCTAAAAAGCTAGGGACGGCCCCCTGGTGGGCATTAAATTCTAGCCCGCATCACTCAGAATAGAATGACGGTGGTATGTTTTTATAAATATTGAGCTCGTTCTTGGCGATAACATAGTGAACAAACACCAGGCTGGATAGAAAGAACGTCGGGCCCAAATACATTACAAGGACAAGGAAAATGTTGTGAACAAACACGGCTGTGCTTAGATACTTTGTTGAACGTTATGTCTCTGCGCCCGTGCGCCGATCCAAGTCATTCTACGTCTTTTTGTAAACTCGTCAATCTGGGTTCCTTGATGCTGTCTCCATGCTGGAAAACTGAACATCTAATTCCGTTTTCTGGCTCATTTCCTCGACGCGACCTGCTGTGGCACTTATTTACTGAGCAAGTCTGCACCATTGTGAGGTCAGTTTAGAAAAATAACGTATACAAGCATACGGATGGTCGCTCAATGTAAACAAACCAGACAAGCCAGCAAGTATGGCGGAAGCTACCACGTGACACATATGTTGACGCCCCCTCCAGGAGATTTTGGTACACCCTATAGCCTATAGGATCAAATGTCTTCGCTCTTTTACCTCTGTCATCCCTCTCACCTTTCTAAACTGTCTATCTAGGCACAGGGAAGGATTCAAACTACGCTTATCAAGCTTGTCAATCGGCTATTTTCAGCGAAAGCTTTCCCCAGAAAACAGGAAATACACTAGTATAGATCCCTGAGGGACTCTGGTCAACCATATAGGGTTTAAGTAATAAAGAAAAGATTCCTGTCATACCAGGGGCCTCCGCAATAATTGCGGTTCACAACCCAACATGTAGCAAGGCTAGTGGCGTGCTGTGTGGAGCTAGTTCGCCTCAGTTCTCCTCGAGAAACGTTCAAATTATCACAATTTCTCTGTGCCGATTACATATATGCAGCTTTTGAAAGTGGAGTCTAAAGTCGTTGTTGTGTTGGACTTGGTTTTGTTCTAGTCTAGGGCGGGTGGGAGGCATATCTTTCATGACTTGACTAAAGTGAGCGAAGGCCCACACACATTGGACTGTTGAATTGAAACTTTGACATGACTATACTGATTTACAGTAAGCTATTCCCCAGGCCTGAAAAGACAAAGACACAAAGATACACAGAATATTTGTAGCTTTGTATCTTTGTAGCTTCAAGTTGAAACCAGCTCAACTTTTTTTGTAGCTTTGCAGCTGTTGTAGCTTTTGTAGCAGCCTAAATGACGGATGTATCTTTGTGCCCCTCGGGGCACAGGTCTACACCAGGATTGATATTTGAAGGACTAATATAAAAAAAAGTGTTGCACTTAACACTTTGATTGCTACAAGATCTCAACAGGCCTATTTGGATGTTGCTACCGTTTAACATTGCACAAAGGCCTTGTTCGGGGGCCCACAGCAAAATGTTCTCTTATAGCGAGAATCACACGCATACATCAAAAGAAAGCTGAACTTGTCCACTTCAATTTAAAAAATACATTTTGATTTTACCATGTTCCATTCTGGAGATATTGACCTTTTTGCAACACCTGCATTTGCCTGGAAGTGGTTATCTTGAACAGCGAGCAGAGTTATGGATGGTTTAAAGTCAGAGACATTGACAGGCAGATATAAAATTGAACCCAATAAATATCCTATACATCCTATACACCGAATGAAAGCCCTGAATGTGTACTTTTACGAGGAAAAGAGTAAACATTGATCCCATGTACAGTTAGACAGTAATTGGTTATTGAATGCAGCTTGTGCCCACCAGATAACTTCAGAGAAGACATGGACGTGAACTCCTCAATATTCACAAAATAAGGCCTATAGCGACATATAAATACTATATACCGTATGAAACAGAAGACTCTCTGCTTTCATAAGAAAAAAACTTCTACTGTAGTAATAATAAAAATCACACCCCTGTGAAGTGAGCGGTGCAACTGTTCTCTACAGTTGCGCGGTGCAACTGTAGAGAACAGTTGCACCGCTCACTTCACAGGGGTGTGATTTGTATTATTACAGTAGAAGTTTACAGACCAAACTGTAAATAAAGGTTTACATGAGTTTCTGTCTCAGTCCGTATATAGCGAGCTGTAGTGAATAAGTACAGAACAGTTGCAACGCTCACTTCACAGGGGTGTGATTTTTATTATTACAGTAGAAGTTTACAGACCAAACTGTAAATAAAAGGTTTACATGACTTTCTGCCTCAGTCCGTATATAGCGAGCTGTATTGAATAAGCAGAGAACAGAATATGGGACAGAGTTGCACCACTCACTTCACATGGGTGTGATTTTTATTATTACTACAGTAGAAGTTTTTTTCTTATGAAAGCAGAGAGTCTTCTGTTTCATACGGTATATAGTATTTATATGTCGCTATAGGCCTTATTTTGTGAATATTGAGTTCGGGTCCATGTCTTCTCTGCAGTAACAGTTATATCTGGTGGGCGCAATGTGCAATGTAACCAATTTATGACAAACTGTACATGGGATCAATGTTTACTCTTTTCCTCGTAAAAGTACACATTCAGGGCTTTCATTCGGTGTATAGGATGTATAGCATATTTATTGTGTTTATTGTTATATCTGCCTGTCAATGTCTGACTATAAACCTTCATAACTCTTTGCTTTCTTAGATGATGATGATGATTGCCTCATTGTCTTGATCGCAAAACATTGGGGGGGGGGGGGGTTCATGGGCACATTGGGCAGCAAAAGTCTTGATCCGTACGGCTATAAAAAGTCCCATTCCACCGTTCGGTTCAGAACTATAGTATAACGGTGAGACGCGTTGTCATCATCAGCTGATTTTGTTTTTCAAGCTAGTGAAGTATATTTACTAACAAGAGAACATGCCTGGGCATGCAGGTTGGAGGCGATGGAGGAAAAAAAAAGATTCCCCCGGCTGTGATGTCAACGACAACGGATCACAACACCACGGTTTAGGACGCGGAAAAGTTCGTTATACATTACACCCGGGTCGATTACGTCCCCGATGCGTTCATTGCGGTCTTATCACTACAATTATAATGAATAAAAAAGCGTTACAATCACACGTCCGAGCGATCTCCGATTATGACGGTTCTGCATGGCGATACGTGATCCACCAACGGCACACTGTCTTGTCGTGGCGGCCCCTCGATACTGTGGTTAGTTCGTAGTATTGTAGGCTCGGGGATCGTTTGGTCGCTACAGTATGAAGAAGGAAACATGCATCTGTCCATGTGTGTTGCAGACGCAATGCAATGCCGATCGGTTGTTTTTTTCCGAGAGACAGAGCCAGCCAGGACAGAGCCCCCATCTCGCAAGGCTCCTCCTGCAGGAGAAACAGGAGGGGAGGGGGGAATCGAGTAGTATAGTGTTGTGTGAAAGCCAATAGCTGGAGGAAAGCCTGGTGAGGCGAGGTTAGGTGAAATTTGATTCTTTTCATACACCGACTGGATCATTCCATGGGCGCGCATGGGCGCGTCCATTTTAGACTGGCTTAGTGGCTTCTACACGTAAAGCGGCCCGCCCTCCTGTTTTCAGGATGGGAGGGGGGTTTTTTTTTTTTGGTTTTTTTTCTGATCACGTGAGCGGGACTAAGCAACAATGATAGGGCGATGGTTCTTCATTGTCCGGGTGGGTAAAAAGATGAATGAAAGTATGCTATAAAAAAGTGATTGAAACGTATTGATACGTGATCCGCACCCGACGTTTGATTAATTGATAACGTATTGATACGCGATTCGCGTCGGCTGTGTTAAGTTGGCCTCCTGGTGGCGCTCGAAAAGGCAGAATTGAAAATTTTGGAAAATTTTGAAAACATTTTTTCTTGAGTGTGCATACAACGCTTTACGCATATCGGTGCAGTTATATTTAAATATGTGACTCGGCCTGTTATAGCTCCACCATGAGGCTTATTTGAAAAATGGCATTTATTCCTAGGCCTAGTGAGAATATGCGTGCACAGTTTCGTGCACAGTTTCACCGCAATCGGACGCTGCGTTGATGATGGCATTTTGTACAAAACGGCCTACTCCTGAAAACTTTGGAAGCCAATCTTAGCCAATCAGGCTGGAATATGAAAAATCAAACAGATCTGTCTTGATCACATGACTATAGAAATCATGTGTATGGATTTGCATGAAATTTGGATAAAATCTGAAGGAGTAATATCAAAAAATGTGTTTTACATAAGTCGGCCTGGCCTCCTGGTGGCGCTATAAAGAGCAGATGTGAGAAACACAGGGCAAAGGTTTTTCCTTGGCCTCTGGCATACAAGTGTGCATACAATGTTTTACACAGATCGGTGCAGTTATAGATGGCCACCAAGAGGCTGAGTTGAAAATGTTCAAGTGGCATTTCTTCCTTGGCCTAGTGGGAATGTGCGTGCAACATTTCATGGAAATCACACAATGTGTTCATGATTTGCGGCATTTTGTTTGAAACTGAGCACTCTGAAAGACACGTTTAATTTAATGGCTTTAGAGACTGTACCAATTTGCGTGAAGTTTGGACAAAATCTGTAGGTGTACTGTCAAAAAATTTGTTTTACAAAAAGCGGCCTCCTGGTGGCGCTATAACAGGCCTGTGTGAAAGGTTTGGGGCAGAGGTTCAGCTCTGGTATCCATGGAGTGTGTGTGTGCAGAGTGGCTGCGATCAAGCCAACGGTGCCAGAGATAGCTCTGTTCACAGACGGACACATGGACGGACGGACGGATGGACGGACGGACGGACGGACGGAGTGCAAAACATACTCTCCCCAAGCCTTCGGCCTGGTGGAGACAAAAAAAGAGGTATCTTTATAGCTACCAACGCAGCATTAAAGCCTGGGAATTCGCTTACTGTAAATCAGTATGTCAAATAAATAGGCTATGTACAATTATTGTGTTGTGAAGCAAGGATATGACAAATAAATGTAAATATGAAATACAGAAATAAATGTAAATATGTAAATATATGTCAAATAAATACGTAGTATAAATGTAAATCAAATACCGCCTGAAGGCCTGGGGCCTTGCTTCATGAACAACACAGAAATATTCTGTTACAACATGCCTGACCTTTTTTTTAAACAGCTGTTTTACAGCTGTACTTTGAGGTTTTGCATATTTGTTATGAATATGGACTTGAAGCTTGAAGTGACTTGAAGTGACAGCACGTCACTTCATGCCATGCTGCAAGCGTGTACATCTACTATTTCTGTCCCGAAAGTGTGCGAACTACTGATTTAGAAGGCATTTGTAGAATCGACCTCCAGTCTTATTGGCTTAAACTATAATTTTACATTTTCCTTGTCGTTTTGTTTTTCCTTTGAGGACGTGGTGGGATAGATTGAGGCCGGAGCCGGCCCTTGGGAAGTAGGTTACACAATGTGTGTTCTAGTCACTTACAAGTTACAACCAAGAAGAATGACAGCATTTTACATTTTACACAGTCCAACAAGTTCTTACGTGCAGGATTGTGTTTCTGTCAGATTCTGTTCAGGAGTCTTCTCTCTTCAGCTAGTGTCTAATTGGGGTTATTTATTTTGCCAGAATAACAGCCATTCTCGTTTTGAGCTTGTCGATCTGACAGCTACTTTTGATGCTTTTGAATTTTAATCCTGAATAGTAAAAGTTTTGGAACATATGAGGTTTCCCCCCCGACAGAGACGATATGTAGGTCTTTCTGTGTGCCAGCATGGACAGCTTCTAGTTAACATCCTGCTTCCACACAGAAACACCTACAATGAAAACAAACCCATAATTAACATTTTTTTGCCTTCAACTGAGTGTACCTCTCAAGTAAGAAAGTAAGTCAAAATGTCAAAATGTCTGATCTGAAAAGGGTTGGTCCACGGCCAAATACATTTTTGGAGTCCTTGGCTCAAAAAAGTTTGAGAACCACTGATTTAGAAGGTCTGACACATCATAAAGCATTGTTGACATCATGTGACAGAGAGGGTGTGTGCGTAAGGTTTCACCACCCACCCACACAATCACAACATCATTAGCTTTCATTATACAATCTATAGGCAGGATGCCAGGAACCTCCAATCTCCTGAGAATGCCAGACTTGTGGTTGGAATTAGTACAGAGGCCTGAAGTCAGGCCTGAAAACAGCTGTAGCTCCAACACAGGTGACGTTGTCTGCCTTGCCTTGCTCGACTACCACCAACTGAATCTGTCTGTTACTGGCAACCTTTTATACTCAGCTGGAGGCAATTAGTTTGGACTCCACCATGTCTTGTGTCTTGTCAAGGAGTAGAATAATGGATAATACAAATACATAAATAAACATGAAATAAATACAGACAGTTTAGACACACATCAATTATATTCAAACTGTTAATTAACTACAGGTATGCAAGACTTCCTTCAAAATGACTCTGTACACAACAATAATTATATTAGCAATTACCAATACATCACACCCCCCCTCTGCCATCCTAACTATGGTCCCGCCCAATTATGCTGGCATTCAACCAAACTTATCCATCACACTTAGATTAGATAGACACTTTACTTAGATTGTGCATTATATTCACCCATTCACACACATCATCATCATTTTTCGACCGCGGTCGAGATCATAGATTTCACAATGCCAGACTTTCCGGTCCTTCATTGCCATCACCAGTTCCTGCTTACTGATGCATGTGTCCCTAGCGATGACATCAGGGAACGACAGTTTTCTACCTCTGGTCTGCTTTGAGGCAGGATTCCATAGTAGAAGGGAAGATATAACCTCATGGTCAGCTCTGTAGCAGTGGCCGGCAAACTGTGTTATTCTGGATCGGACTAGTGAAGAAACATGGGGATGGTTGCCGACTGCCGTTTATTAGATTTGTTGATGGGTGGCTCTTCCAAGAGAGATTTTGCACTCTCATTAGAAGGCGGGTGTAAGTGCCATCCACCCGTTTCTCTAATTTATTTGAAAGTGTCCATGTCTCGGAGCCATAGAGTAGAATCGGCTCGACGGTCGTCCTTTGAACATCTTACTAAGCTTAACACACAGATGGTGGAGGAAGCAATGCAAGCCACCAACTTGCTCATCGGGAGTAAAAGGGGTTCAGCGTCTTGCTCAAGGACAACACGAACTCTGGGGAGCCCGGAATCGAACTGGGAAGTGGGAACCGGCCGCTCTACCCCTGAGCCACTGCCGCCCCAGTGTACACAGTATCAAAAGTGTCAGATCTACAAGCTTGCTCCGCGGTGTTACAAGTGACATCATCGATGGGGAATCCAAGCTAATGGAGACTGGAGGCTTTCTATTCCTGGAAAGTTAGCATGTTATAATGGATGCCATTGCTCTGGCGTTAATACAAATCTATTGTTTAAAAACAAAAACAATGATGTCACTGGTCACTCTTTTTTAATTTTCTGAAAAGTAACAGTTTTGGACATACAAGGTTTATCCAATAGACAGCAACGAAATATTGAATCGGGGCAGACTTGATGCATTTCTGTCTGTATTGCAGCCAGCTACCACTGATGATCATTGATCATACAGTATATAAATAAATTAAGCAGCCATTCATAGTTGCGACTTGCGACTATAAATAGTACACTGAACGGCACTGAAAAGTCAGAGAACCAGTTGTGTTGGTATGAGGTATGATGGGTATGTGGCCCTGTGGTTGAAGGTTGAGGCTGTGTGTTTTTTTCTGACCAGGACCACATAGTTTTGATCCCTTCGACAACGATCCAAGGACGAGCATCATTCTGTGAACCACCACATGATGTTTGTTTAAAACTTTACCAGGGTCACGGTGGCACAGTCGGTAGTGCTGTCGCCTCACAACTAGAAGGTCCTGGGTTCGATTCCCGCTGTGGGCACTGGGGGCGTCATCAGTGCCCATACCCTTTCTGTGTGGAGTTTGCATATTCTCCCCATGTCCCCTAGGGTAGGTACCCTCACAAAAACATGCAGTAATCCTGGTCTCTAAACTATCTCCCCCTGGCCAGCTGGGGTGCCTGATGGAGGGGAAAGGAACTGGTCGGAATAACGTGTTCCTTCCACGTGCTACGTCCGGCTGGGGAAACTCCCCTGTCAGGTGAAAAGAAGCAGCTTGGACTCCTCATGCATAGAAGGAAGCATGAGGTCAGTCCGCTGCCCCCCCACGTTGGCAGAGGAAGTGTAGTGCCCAGGATTACATTAGATAATTGACACTGGGTGAAAAAAATGGTTGCAAAATTCTGAGATAAAAACTTTGATAGAAAAAAAAAATCCACTTTACCAAATGCGCTAAACCACTACCTAATACCTATAGACGCCTTATCAGACGACGTCACACTGATAAGAAACGGCATGCGCGTGCATAAAGGCAGCCAACGGCGTCAACTATGGGAGTGCTTGAGGGCTTGGGCACCCCCTGAAAAATTAATAAGCCAAATAGCACCCACTGAGATATCCCCTCATTTTGTCACGTAATCAAGGGCTGAAGATCCCCTTCCCTGGTTTTTGGAGGTGGGTTGGCTTATTTCTCTCACACAATGTGGCAACACTGAAGTCAAAACAAAAACAAGACACGTAGGCACATTCCACACACCTTTAGGTGCTTGGGCCACTGTCTGGGCGAACAGGTATTCATTCATTCAAATGCTAATAAGGTGACAAGATCACGATGCCCGCCGCCGCGGCCACTCCGGCCCCGCCCGCCGACAAGATCACGATGCCCGCCGCCGACAACGTAGCTGCCGAGGCGGACAGCACTGTCAGCGCCAACACAACGGCTCTTTTAAGAGCTAATAATTCTAAAAAAGAAAGGTGTCGTCCGCAGCAGCCAGCAGTCCGGGGGCGCAAATATCAACCCATCTGGAAAGAGACATTTACCTGGATCACGTACAACTCTACGAAAGACTGTGTGTTTTGTAGCCTTTGCTCTAAAGCTGTGGAGCTGGGCGCTCTTTTTTGCACTCTATATTATTTTTTGTTTGCTGTGTTTTGCTGTTTTGATGTCGTATTATATTGTATTATATTGTCGTATTATATTATTGCTGCTGCATTGTCTGAAGGAAGCCAAACAAAAATAAGTTTTACTCTTATGTACGTGTACCTGTACACAAGATGTAACAATAAAGCACAACCTTGAACCTTGAAACAATTTAATGTGTTTGTTGTGAACTGAAAGCGCACTGTGTTCAATAGCAAACTGTAAATAAAGTACCAAACGAAAAAATAATAATAATAATCCCCGCGTCGGGGGGGGGGAGGGGGGAAGAGGCGGGGCTGGGAGGCGGGGCTGGGAGCACCCCCTGACGTTTTAAGAACCTTACGCCCCTGAAGGCAGCAGAAGAACACCACCTCTCATAAGATGCAATGGAAAAGTTCTAACTGCACTCACGTGTAAAAAATGCCCCATCAAACTTTCAGATGCTGTTTTTCTCCCAGTGTGGAGGAAGAATGATTAGGATTTTTATTGTGATCTCTCGCCCTTGAAATATATAATCCTTGGTTTCTGTTGTGTTTGAACAATAATAGCAATTCAAAACAGTTGTCCTCAAAACCACACCTCCAGTCGCTGTCATAAGAACGGGAGGTGCGCTCATGATCACGGCAGCAGAGCCTGTTTGTGCACGGCTGCACGCGCACCTGCAGTCCATCAAGTATAATTTATGCTTCGTCCCGCGATGGTGTCGCGCACGCAGACCTCTATGCTCACAACAGTCGCATCTGCGATGCGATGTGAGCTTGTATATCAGCTGTTCTCTGTGCGCAATACTGTTGGGCTTTTAAGTATAAATGTCTCCTAGGGTGCACCTCACTAGTCAACTCACAAGAGGAGGTTGAATGGACTGAAACCAGCGCTCCCCAAAACAACAGGTTTGGAGATCTGTTGGGAATTGATTACATGAAACACCCGTGCGCCCAGTCCCAATGTTTGTAAACAAATAATTGGTCTATACTTCTCCCTCATGGCGAAGTACAGGGACGAAATGTTCTTATAATCGTCGTGGGGGCACGCCATGCTAACCCCCCCCCCCCCCCCCAGGTCCCGTTTTCGCTGGGTCATTTATTTACAGTTTGGTAATAAACACAGCGTGATCTGAGGGAGGACCGGCAACCCCCCGCCCCCAGACCGGCTGACCGGGGGGAGGTAGAAAAACTAGAAATCCCCTAAAATCATCAAGGGGGCTCGAGCCCCGCAGCCCCCACGTAGTCGTCGTCACTGGCGAAGTAGCAGATGATTATTATTGTCTCTGTCTGTCGGGTGGAGACCTCATAATATGCCCCAAACTGTTACTTTTCAGGATTCAAATTCAAAAGTAGCAAAGGTAGCATACTGTACAAGTTCAAAACGGCTGCTTCGTGCCGCGTTTCAAGCTTGTGGATCCACTACTTTTGATACTTTTACGTTGCACTGTAGTATTAGGCTGGAACCAGACGAATGTACCAGACCGTCCAGACCAATGGCTCTCGGCAGCTATGCAGTGATATTTGTCGGCCACGCCAGGCTACTGTATGATGATCAAGTATGGTGTTAATGTGTGTGTGTGTGTGTGTGTGTGTGTGTGTGTGTGTGTGTGTGTGTGTGTGTGTGTGTGTGTGTGTGTGTGTGTGTGTGTGTGTGTGTGTGTGTGCGTGCGCGTTATGTGTGTAGATGGGCCAGATGAGGAGGAGATGGAGGTTGGGGGCGGGGCTTCTGACCAGACAGATGGAGGAGGAGGTGACAGCTATCTTTCACAGGTACACACACGCACGCACGCACGCACGCACGCACGCACGCACACGTGACAAACGTGTTTTGGCTCAAGGGCCTTCATCAGGGTCTGGGATTGGACCTTGGTGAAGACCCTTGATCCGTCTTATCTTCAAAGAGCACCTGTTTCCAGTTTCTGATAATTACGGACCCACACAGCTCTTCCTCGTCTCTTAATTCAAACAAGCAAACAAACAAACTGCTTGTTTGGGTGACTCACGGTAGAAGACAGGGTTAAGCAAATATCACTAGGATTGGAATTTAAGCTAGTCAAAGAGACAGTGCCCTCAGTGCCCTCAATAACCTCATACCTGCCAAACTACTTCTCCAGAGTGAGTGACACCCACCACAGCCACAACGCCAGAGGCAGCCACCATGATCTGAGATTTAGAACAAACACGGGAAAGTTCTCATTTTACTGCTCTGCCACAATGCCCTGACCATTAAAGGACGTGTAACAATGGTTTCTTAAAGAATTTGCCTGAAAAAACTCTATCAGGAGACCAAAATGGGAGGGGATCGATCAATCAATCAATCAATCAATCAATCAATCAATCAATCAATCAATCAATCAATCAATCAATCAATCAATCAAAGTGTGGGTGGGGCAGGGGAAAAGTTCCTGCCTACCATCATGCAGACATAGGGGATTGAATCCTCCACTGTGCCTCCGGGGTCTCCAACCAACACAATTGGCCGTGTTGGCAGGTGGGACGCTAGCCATGGGACCTAGGCGTTTTGTTGTGTGACTGAGTTCTTGTTGTTCTAGTCTAGTCTTCTTTGTCTTGTCTTATGTTTTTCTCTTGTCTCTGTCTTTTCTCTGTCTTCGGACTGTGCCCCGTGCCAGTGTAATAACTGCACACGTTACACCCTCCTGGTGAAACTCCCCACCGTCAGGTGAAAACGTTTATCGGAGGAGACATGGGTTGTCTACTTACTACATCAAAGTGAGGTCCGTCTGGGGACTCCCAAGGGTCCTTGAAGGGGTTCCCGGGGGGGCCCAGTAAAATGGCACGAAATCTTTTCAGATGGGGGTACATCTCAATTTGGCCATGAAAATGTTTCTGAAACATCCTCCCCACACCAACAGTTAGGGTCATCATCGGTGACAGGGACTATCCACATGGGAAGGCATAATAATGACTAAATTGGCAGAAAAATTACAAATGTGAAAAAGATAAAGACAAAGAAATGTGGGCCATCTTGTATCGTGTCTCTGCTTCTCTCTTTGTCTCTCACTCTGTCTTTCTCTTAAGTCTAAACCCACAAATAAATCCCCTGAAGAGAATGCTACCGTTGTGATGTGGATGCCACACAGTAAAAAATCCACAGAGTGTTAATTTGAAAAACTAGTGACCCATAAAGGGATAAGGATTCAGCTGCTGTGTGTGCACTGTGTGTGTGCTCTGTGTGTGTGTGCGTGTGTGCACGTGTGTGGTGTGCGCGTGCGTGTGTGCGTGCGTGCGTGCGTGCGTGTGTGTGTGCTCACTGTGCTGTGCAGGACACACTCAGTGGGGAGGAGTGTCTCAGCGAAGAGGAGAGAAACAGACGGAGAGCAGAGAAGAGGAGAGCCAAGAGGAAAGTGAGTAGAGAGATGGACCAGCGCCACCAACAGTCCACTTGCACACACTACATCAAACACATTGATCCCGTAAGTAAGGATCTTATGCGTTTTCAAAAGGAGATATCCAGAAATGTAACCATTTCTAGTCTTTGTAAATTTGACTTCAGTTGGCTCTGTACTGTGACTTTTCTTCTGCCTACACCAAATCTCCTCGACGAAAATAGCCAAGCTACAAGCTCACAATGAGCTCCTGTGAGCTTGTAGATTATATTTTTGGCTAATGTTTCTATCCATATCTATATGGATGCATGCTAGGGTTCAACTGGTTGAAAGATGCGGTCTAAATTCAGGATTCGTCTGCTCGTATTGTACTAGGCTACTCATGAAATCTTACGTGTGCCAAATGTTACAGAGTTATAAAGAGCCAGAGTTAAAGAGCCAGTTAGAACGGCTGATCTGGATTCTAGAATGCCGTTAGTACCAAACACAAGTCTTACTGTATATCGTCTCTGTCGGGTGGAATCCTCATATGTCCAAAACTGTTACTTTTCAGGATTCAAATTCAAAAGCAGCAAAAGTAGCAGATATACAAGGTCAAAACATGACGCTTCGAGCCATGTGTCAAGCCTGCGGATCTGCTACTTTTGATACTTATGTGACACTGTAGCGTGATCAAGTAGGGCATTTACGAAAAAAACTGGATTATGTGACCAAGCATTCTCCTAGGCCAATGTCAATGTGTCAATGTGACTCTAAACTCCCATCTTCTTCCTTTCAGAGACAGAAACAACGGAAGAAACTAGAGAAAGAGGAGAAGCTGGAGGATTCACCAGGCCAGGCGAGACTCATTTCCTTCCTTTTTCTGTACTTCTCTACTGTGTGTTTTTTTTTTTTTGCAATGTTGGGCGTTCTTGGAATGCAAAGCTTATTCAACCGTTATACTCACTATAATATAAGTCCATCTGGAGAAGACAGGAGCATCAGCTACATGCCTAAAACGGTAACGCCGTGCTGAAATTCGCGCCCATGAGGCCTTAGGATGGAATAGTTGAAATGCTTTCCTACAGTCATCACTGAAATGTTCCAATTTATGAGGGTCAGTTGCCAACCGAATTTAAAAACCACAGATGATTCCATCCACAAAAATGCTGTTGTTCTCTAAAAAAGCAAGGTCTGATGGGGGAGGGGAGATTGAGAACCACTGGAATAGTGGTTGTTTTCGAACAATGTTCTCATGGATTGAATTCTCAGCCACCAGCATGCCCGGAAGCATGTTGTGCAGCGAAAATAGCCGATCTAGATTGGCTATTTTTAGTTATTTTAAGATTAGAGCATTTGAAGTGGTAAAACTAGCAAATCATGTTCAGAGGCATCTTCCATAAAACCTTATGGGTCTGGCATAGGATATTTCATACTAAAGCAAAGCTTAAAATCTGTGATTCCTTCACGTAGTTGGTAGAACAACAGGAACAATATTACTAAAATATCATACATTTACATATTGTCTTAATTGTTTAAGAAACAAATTGGGCAGTATTATGCGTGTCTTAAGTACCAGGTCTTATTACTTAACTTAAGACCTGGAGGCGTGGTCAATGCCATTTGGCTATTCTGAGTGGCCAAATGGCATTGACCACGCCTCCAGGTCTTAAGTTAAGTAATAAGACCTGGTACTTAAGACACGCATAATACTGCCCTGTAGTGATAGTGTGTGTGCACATTTGTCATTTTCAGTTGTGAGATTTTATTTTGCTTTAATCCATGGGTCTGGGTAACGAAAAATAATTGTCATGCCAATGGTGGTGGTGGTGGTGGTGGTGGTGGTGGTGGGGGGAGACGTTTGAGAACCACTGGTAGTGTTGTTTTGGAACAACAACAAGGTTCCGTGGTGCAGACAGTAGTTGGCCCTCCTCCTCCTCCACACTGAAGAGGTTTGCTCTGTATGTGTCCCCGAACAGGGTCAACAGGGAGGAGAGCGTGGAGGAGGAGCAGTGTGGGAGAGTGACAGTGACGAGGAGGAGGAGAAGAAGAACACAGGAAGAGTAGCTCCTTTCAGGAGCAACAAAGAGCCATCACATTCACCACCTCCTGCTCTTGTTCCTCGCCCTGCAGCGCCTCCTGCCCTGGTGACAACCAGGAACACCGGCAACAACCGTCATACCCCCGCCTGCAGAGCTGTGGAGGAGGTGGGTGGATGGATGGCATGTTAGACAGGCCTCACAATCGCAAGCGGTTTTATTGTCACCTCACAGGTTTTTAAAGTTCTTGGGTGAAATTGGGTGCAAGCTAGCTATAGCTACATTGTTTTGTTGTTTTGCCGGGAAAGAAAGAAAGAAGAGAAAAAATGTAAAGGGGGAAAGGTAAAGAAGGGGAAGGAGAAAATATAAATCAAGGGGAAAGCACAGAGTTGCGTAGAATGGAATGTGGAAGTGGCAAGAAGGGAGAGACAGACAGAGTGAATGAGAAAAGGGGATCGGATTTATACGTAGTTGCACACTGGTGTTGGCTGCCAAATAGAAGATATAGATCTATACGAGCTTGTATATATCCTACTCCTATAAATCAGGACTCAGAAGGTGACAAAGAGGCAGTCCATGGCCTGGATGACGTGTACAGAGGGTCAGAGGAGCAGACCTTGAAGCTATTTGAGGTATTCAGGACAGTTACCGGCAGATGACAGATGTTATTACCCATGAAAACCCAAGGCCATGTAAAGAAGGAAAGGACATGTTCCACGTCATTGACAAACTGGAGCCGGACATTCGA
Organism: Electrona antarctica; assembly: GCF_951216825.1. Taxonomy (NCBI): domain Eukaryota; kingdom Metazoa; phylum Chordata; class Actinopteri; order Myctophiformes; family Myctophidae; genus Electrona; species Electrona antarctica. Next base: position 35,142,367 of record NC_136809.1, on the reverse strand, counting down.
CATGTCTTCTTTTATTTTTCTGCACCGATTATTATTATTATTATTATTATTTATTTTTTACAAAGGTCTAAATCGTTCAAAAACAGTGCTTGTCCCACAGTGCTTGTCCCACCGGCTCTCATTGACTTCAGTGCAGTACATAAAACGCTCTAGTTTGCTTCCCCGCGCAACAAATCTGCAAGCTTGGAATTATTTATAATGAACAATTATGTAAAAATACAGACTTTGTCACACCATTATCAAAACGATAAAACGCAAAAAAAAGCCAGCGGCTTATTTTCATAAGTTATGTCGAAGTGTCCTTGAGCAAGACCCTGAAGCCCTAATTGCTACTGATGTGCAGGTTGGTGCCTTGCATGGTTTTCTCCGCCATTACAAGTCTAGACCCAGATTCTGCTTTGCCTTAATCAGCCCAGAAGATTGAAAATAATCATTACTGTTTGTGTGTGTTATTGAGGAGGTATTATTCTCTTTTTTGTATATTTTGTTGTTTTGGACCCCAGGAAGACTATAGTTGCTGTTCAGTCGGCAGCTAATGGGGATCCATTCTAAATAAACAAACATCCCCATTGACTCAGGGCCCCTGTGCACTTGCACACTTGGCACAAGCATAATTCATGCCTGGTGGGAGCAGGCAGGAAGAATGCATGCAGTCTAGGTGAGCTTAAATACCCCGCCCAATTGGTCAGCTGACTGCCACATCAGCGAATGACAT
>NC_136809.1:35026652-35136652 GCF_951216825.1 Electrona antarctica | reverse complement strand
GTTTTTGTGTTGCAAAAATCAACCTGTTGGTGGCGCTATAACAGGCCAATGTGAAAAGGGTGGGATATATTCCTCAGCCTAGTAAGAAAATGTGTGAAAGATTTCACGTAAATTGCATGCTGCGTTCATGATTTAAGGCTTTTGTTCAAAACGGGGCAATCTTGCAAACTGTGAAAGCCAATTATAGCCAATCAGGATGGAATATGAAATATCGGACAGATCCGACTTGAGCACATGACCATAGAGATACTGTGTAACGATTTGTGAGATTTTTGGACAGAATCTGGAGGAGTAATATCAAAAAATGTCACGGACGGAGTGCAAAACATACTCTCTCCCCATGCCTTCGGCCTGGTGGAGACAATTAACGGCCATAGAGTATATAAAAGGATAGAGACTGATCTGGCGCGAAGCTCCGCCCCCTGCTATTCATGTCAGTGGAAGTTGCTCAGTGGCACCCGGAAGGACCGTCTACTTCCGCCTTTTTTCGATTTGGGCACCAAAATTTGGTGCACAAAATGCGGAAGTGCAAACGCGCTCAACGTTAAAGCCCAGCTGCACGGGGTTTCCTCGTCATACTTCCACGGGTCCGCCTGCAGTCCCTCCCCTTACCGCTAGGGCCCAGTGCTTCAACGTTGGAAAGCCTCACTGGCCCCTTGGTAACGGCTGACCAGAATACCGCTTATCACCAGTGCTAAGTGCCAACGCTTTAGAGATTTTGAAGCATAGGTCCTACTAGATGCAGAAAAGGTTGGGAACCGCTGAAATACAGACTTCTCTTACATTGACATCCACTGACTGACTGACTGACTAAATATTCACATGGATCTAGTCGTACCGAAGTCCTGACATCACTAATTCATCCCCTGGGTGACTTGCAGAAGTTTTTCTCTATGGACAATAGCATTGAGTCATCTTAGAATCATCTCATATAAGAATTGGGGTCCAAAAATAAACAAATTGTCCTGGCGATATTGTGAGGGAGGTGGCTCTGTATCGTTTACGTTAGTCACCCACAGTCCGTTTCGGGCAAAACTTTCACTAATTCGGCAGCAATAACATTAGCGTTTTCTTGCTGTCAGTTGATGCTTCATATGCATATGAGTCAAACCACCGGGATCATTTGTTTATTTTTGGAACACAGACAAAAAAAAGCGAGCCAGGTAGGATATGTAAATGACATCAGACTTCAGTGCTCTATTCAATTATCCTAACTTTTCACATGGATGTATTTAGTTGAAGTGTTTCAGGATTCTTCACGTTTTAAACATTGATTATTATTTCATTTGGATTGGGTAACGTCGTGAGCTAATTCCCATCTTCTCTTTTCCTCCTTCTAACAGTAGAGCACACGTCTCAACAGGACCTGAATGGGTAGGTTGGATAAATAACACATCATCACGCAGCAACAGTCACACCAATGTGAAGTGAGTGGTGGCTTTGGAGTCAAGCACAGTTGTTGACTTAATAGAACGTTCGACCTTTGTGTGTACTCAGACATATGGACATACATATGGACACACATAATTGTGAGACGGTGTGCCACTGCTCAATAACGTTGCTGTCAGGCAGAAACCTCCTATCTCCATATTTTAAATGTATGCCCTACTTGATCATTCAGCGTCACTCAAAAGCATCAAAAGTAGCAGATCCACAAGCTGTAAACTAAAGTGTAAACGTGTTTGCACCGGCTTGTGGATCTGTTCATAGACACAGCATGTGGAAGCCACGGGTGAGTCTTTACCGGCCACGTATGTGTGTCGGACTGACTTGGATGTTACTAATTCGCTCCTGAAAAGTAACAGTTTTGGACATATGAGGTTTCCACCTGACAGAGACAATAAGCTTGTTATTCAAATTCCATCCTACCTTTTCCTGTGGACTCCACTGTTTCACTCTCTTTCTCTCTCTTGTCCGTCCCTCTCTCTCTCCTGTCCAGGGGTCCCTGTCCGTCCCTTTGGGTAGGGAACGTGACCGTGGACATCACAGAGAAAGACATACGGGACCTCTTCAAAACGTAAGCCTGGGACTGAGAGACGTGTCCACACAAAGTGTTTCTTCCGAGATGAAAACACCAGGCCCTGCTCAAAAATGCTTCCAAACGCCCAAGTTGAAAATATTATAAATATTATTAGGCCTACATATACAAATAATATACATAATGATATATCATTGTCCAAAATGGCGTTATATCAACAATGATAGTATGGTTAGAAAAAGGTTAGGCTTATGTCTTTTCAGAAATGACTTTGGACATGTGGAAAACTTTAGTTGAACATGTATACCCTGTATACCCTGGTTTTGGAGGCTTTGATGAATTGAACAAGGTGGACCCTCTTGTAAACAAGTGTAATGCTTTATTGGGTCGTCCACTCACAGTCTTTGTATTGAGTTGTGCTTAAAATGTACTGTAATTCTGCAAACTGTTAATAAATATTTCAATCAATCAATCAATCAATCAGTCCAACGCGTTAGCGTGTCTCTCAGTAACGCCCTGTGGGCGAGGGTTTAGAATTTCCCGAAAATAAACAAAACCAGGTTTTCACTCACCGAAACAAAGCCTGCTAGACCTAGGAAAAAGTCTATTCTCCAGGCTGGGAAGCGTCTTAGGTCCCTCCCCAGCTTCTCTCTAAAATGCACTTTGTGCCTAGATTATATAATATTGAAAACAGATAAATGCTGCTGTTAGCAGAATCTGTCTTGAGAGATAGAACCCACTGGTTAAAATCCCATCCACCAGGAGCTGACCTGCATCATCATGGCTTTGTTTCCATGCTTACTGTACTTACAGGTACGGGGAGATAGAAAGCATCAGGGTTCTACATGAACGCTTCTGTGCCTTTGTCAACTTCAAGAATGCCAACATGGCTGCCACAGCCTTGGAGAGGTTACAGGTGAGGGACTGAGTGGGATGTCTGGTTAATACAAAAGTTACAACGTGCTTCACATATAACTGAAGAACAAAACAAAGGAAATGCAACCCCGCTATGCATGATGTCATAGGTCTCTGTAGTACTCTCTCTGAATGAGAGAGATACTCTTTAAGAGTTTTAACTGGACTTCAGTTCTATTAACCGATACATCATTATTTTGCTATAATTCCATGCTTTCATATAGAAAGAAAAAAAGATCACACCCGTGTGAAGTGAGTGGTGCAACTCCGTGTGGGGGTTCCCGGGGGGGAGTTCCAGACCCCCAGGAACGCGCCCAGGGGGCCGGGCCGGTTCCGACGTGCCGCCCCGTGTCCGAAACGGTTGAGAAATGACAGAGTTACTGTGTGCCGGTCCCTCTACTGTACCCTCTACTGTACTGTACTGTCACTGTACTGTACTGGCACACCCGAAATCATCATATATACAGTTAATATGTGCGTGCGTGTGTGTTTGTGTGTGTGTTAGGTTGCGCACAGGTGGTGAAAAACAACCATGCTGTTTTCAAGCTCATACCTACCCAGCCAGCCAGCCAGGCAGGCACCGGCACCCACCCACACACATAAGTCCGTAAGGGAGTGGTTGCACCACTCAAAAACACAATGACAGTCATTCTAATAAAAGTATAGTCACATTTTGCCTTTAAATAATTGAAAGGCAACACAAGGCAACACAACAACACAACTAGACTAGAGTGACATACATTAGGATATTTGCTATTGTGATATGGCATAAGTGTTATATAAAAATATAAAGATTGGATCGGGAAAGATCGGTATCGGTATGTCTCAAAATCAAATGATCGGAATCGGATCGGGAGCAAAAAAACGTGATCGGGACATCCCTGGGAGGGATGTGTTTTCTGCAGGGTAACACACCAGCACACTAATATAGTGGTTGATAGAGCTTAAATAGTTTCATTCATATCTATAAATGAAATAGGCTAAAAGTTACGCAGTTTACCGTTAAAGTCAACAACAGAACAGCTGACCACGTTTAGCATCATACGGTAACAAGCGTGGATATTTGGACAATGCACAATGCGATCTGAAGTCTCAGTCTGAGTCCAGTCGATACAGTCACTGTATCAGGGAACATTACGCTTCCGGTCAACAACACAACAAGGGACTGACAGTGTGGTTGTTGTGTGTCCTCCTGTCCAGGGGGTGGAGCTGGAGGGCAGCAGGCTGGTGATCAGGTATCCTGACCGCTGGCTCCAGAGATCTAACTGTGGCCTCAGCACCAGCTCAGCCGCTACAGGGTGCGTATAGTTTTATGGTAATTTGATTCTGCAAAATCCCGCCCTGCCTGCCTTTCGATTGGCTGAATCGAAGAACGAGACAACAAGGACACTGCCCCCAAAGGGGGTTAGGCCGAAACCCGCAGTTTTCCATCTGCAGCGAGTGGAAGACCTCAAGCTGTGAGGCAAACAGGCTGTTTGTCGTCAGTTGTGAGGTCTGAAGTGACTAGCGATGGGACGATATGAAAATGACATGTCACCGTTGTATGCGATTAACGATATTATGGCCATAATCAAAATGCGCTTAAAACGTAAAAGGCCACTTGAACCCCCAGCATCCCTATTCTGGGGGGGGGGACGGTCACCAAAAACAGCTGATCTACAAGCTCACAATGTGTTGCAATGCAACGTGTTCTGAACCATTTTGTCATACCTATGTTTCATTACTATGTTTGACTTGTTTATTATTTTAGGTGAGGACCTTGTATAAGCTCTTTATGAGTTTCCTTTCTCACCTGCACTTATATCTGTCTTTTCATAATGTTACCTTTTTTTATTGTGCGAATAAATAAAACAAAAATAAAGATAAAACTAGCTTGTAGATCTGCTATTGTTGGCAAATCGAATTGTGTAGAGTGAAATAAGAGTGTACGAAATGTGCTCTTTACAGCTCTGTTTTATCAAGTATAGAGGGTTTAAGTGGTACTGAATTTGCAGCTCAACAAAAGCTAATTCATTCCAGCGTATGACGGGGGACATTCCACGCGATTATTATGAGCGTTTTTTATCACGATAAACGATAATAATTAATGATTATCGTCCCATCCCTAGAAGTGACTCTCTCTCTTCTCCCCCATCCATGCAGGCCCAGACGGAGCTTACCTATCAATGGAGATGAATGTTTCTTCTGGAGAACAACCGGCTGTTTGTACGGTGATAAATGTCGCTTCAGACACATCCCAGAGCAGCGGGGACGAGACAAGAAACCTTGGCAACCGTGAACTGTAATATAATAGATCCAAATATTAAGGGGACAGAGGTCCCGAGCTGAGCGTGCTCTGCTGTCCATAGGGCATAGCAGTGGCAGCCATTTTGTGGCGCCACATATAGAACCAGCATTCATTTTCCCCATTGAGACTTCAGAACATATTAATTTAGTTTATTTCATACCTGAAACCAAGCCATCCACACTCCTGGTGAATCATGACCATAAAACATTTGATTCTGTGTCAAAACATATTCGAATATATTATACTTATATTATATTATACCCTTTTTCAGCTATTTCCAAATATTTTTGACACAGAATCAGATGTTTTAAAGTCATGATTCCAGGCTTATTTATATAAATATTTTCGGAAATCTCTGTGAGTAAAATCATGTTTTCTGTCTGTGGCACCATAAAATGACAGACGGGTGGAGACTCTCATTTCATTGTCTATAGAATCTATTCTATATATTAGGGACACTAGCCCCTCGTATTCCCAGCTTTGTGATTTGATTGGCTGAGCACAGAATGTGATGTATGATGTATAAGAGCGCCCCTCACTTCACACAAGTATGATTGTTTTTTAATTTAGCGCAGCAGCAGTCACTCATGACAAAAGGACAAGTTTAGCTACTCCAAGCACTGATGAAGGCCTGCGTAGCTGAAACCCGTCCTTCACCTTGTGAGTGTGAACTGTTTCTACAGACTGTAGCCTTTCTACACCAAAGTGTTGTAAAGCAGGATATACCAGGTGAGAGACAGAGAGAGGGTGGGGGGGGGGGGGGGGGGGGGGGATTTCAGAGTGAATGTGGACTATAAAGTTTGCCTCTTCATCAACAACAATTTCGAAACAACGAACAAATTATTTTCTTAAGAATCATAGCACACTGCAAGCAGAACACTTATGTATGTGTTTGTTATCCATAGTGTTGTTGACCCAAGTCACTGAGGACGATCTTTGAAAGGTACAAGACATTAAGACAATATAGTTTTCAATGTGTGTGTGTGTGTGTGTGTGTGTGTGTGTTGGAGGGGGGGGGGGGTGGAGGAGTCGGTTGGGAAATGAGAGGAAAAAATATAAAAATGAATAAAAATATATGTATATTTTTTTACTCAATACAAATTCTCAATACTTAAAACTACTTTCAACCTACATCCGGTGTGTCATTTCCAGCGGGGGCGGACATTCAAAAACCCCGATCCAACCGATGTGCCCATATGGGCATTCCAATATCGGCACATACTGCTGACATGAGGGATCTCCATATATGGGCATAAATTGGACAAGGACTGACAGATACAGATAACTCCACATATGGGCATAAACGGGACACACAGGTGGGCCGACATCTCCATCATAATGGGCTCAAAAGGGACCCAGACAGACGGCTACAGTGGGTACTGTGACAAAGACATTGATATAGGCATATATGGAGATCCAGTTGTTCAGAACTGGCCATATATGGGCATATACTGATGACATCAGGGATCTCCATATATTTGTATTTTTGAGGCAACGTCTGGCTTACGGAAATTACGTCGTATGGCAGCCAAGTCTATGGACTTTTAATGACGTAAAAAAGCACCCCACATGTGGCAGCCAAGTCTAGGACTTTTAATATTTGCTTAGAGTACAATGTTTGTTTAAAGGAGTGAGGCGCCACTCATTTCACATGAGTGTGATTTCTGTCAAATCACTCCACATTTTCAAATTCATTCATACCAGTAACATAACTTTGGTAAAACACTAATTCAATTTAACTCAAACCGGTTTCAAGTCTCTGAATGTTGACCGTACTGAAATGATCAGAACAATGGCTTCCTCAAACATGCCTAGGAAAACTGTGTACCGTGAATTGTAGTCATGAGTTGACCCTTTAAATCCAAGTGGGTTGTATATGAATGGAAGACAGGTTACTATGTTTCGATGTCTTAAACGGTGGTTCTCAAACCGTTTCATGTCAAGGACCCCCAAATTGATATGTAGCCTACGTATATTGCCGCAGACCCCTATCTGAAAATATTTTGTGTCAGAGACCCCTATAAAAGAAGATTTGTGTTCAAATTTAAATAATTCTTTATTGTTTCAAGATTTTTCAAACTTAAAAAAGAAAGGGAAAACAATGGTTAATGTGGTCAAACTGGTTGTGATTTTGCTGAACCGTCTCAGGACCCTCAAAGACTCCTGGGGGTCCCCCAGACACCACTTTGAGAACCACTGGCTTACAAATGTTGTAACCTGACATTAACCACTTAAACCCCAGCATCCTTATTGTGGGGGAAGGCTTTCGCAGGAGAATAGCAGATCGAGCATTGTGAACAATAACAGAAAACAGAAACGTCACTACTAGAGCCCTAAGGACTCTGGTCAACCATATGGGGTTTAAGGACTCTGGTCAACCATATGAGGTTTAAGGACTCTGGTCAACCATATGGGGTTTAAGGACTCTGGTCAACCATATGGGGTTTAAGGACTCTGGTCAACCATATGGGGTTTAAGGACTCTGGTCAACCATATGGGGTTTAAGGACTCTGGTCAACCATATGGGGTTTAAGGACTCTGCTCAACCATATGGGGTTTAAGGACTCTGCTCAACCATATGGGGTTTAAGGACTCTGCTCAACCATATGGGGTTTAAGGACTCTGGTCAACCATATGGGGTTTAAGGGGTAAAAGGTGATGTGGGTATTCGTGGCTTTGACAAATCAAATTACTTTCGATCACAGATCAAGGCCTTTTCACAGTACTGGAGTAAACAGATCTGGGTACATTCTCTATGGCCAGTCTAATTAAACTGGTCTTTAATTAAACCAAACACTAAAGTGTAAAGATGAAAATAAACTAAATGGCTTCCTTATGGCATTGAAGCGAACGACAAACTGTAATGTAAACCATGATTATGTTTACAAATTGATGTTTTTCTTTTTTTTAATTGCACCAGTTGCATTCTCATGTGGTAATAAAATACTATTTTATCAAAGAGTAAGTTGTTTCCTGGCTATAGAGCAAATGATTTGAGCAAATGAGTAAATAGTTTTCTTTTAACTCAATGTGGTGGAATTACTTTCAGAGGTTTGCGGAACAAAGTAAATTATACTTAACAAAGTACAGTTTGTAAATTACTTAAAGCTACTAAAACCAAGCTCCCTGATTCTATTTCTATCCTCTGCATTTTGTCTTAACTTCCCTGGTATATGGTCAAAATGCTTTTTACATTACAATACTGAGTAATGTAATGTTGTTTACCGCAGAGTGAACAGATGTAGCCTCGCGTAGCCAGCCTTCATCTGCCTTTGCAATGCATATTGCCCCAGGCAGATTAAGTCTGGCCGCTCTCAATTGTGGGATGACTTCACTGCCGATTTTGCCGAAATGGTGACAGCCAACCAGATTCGTCTGGAACCAGGCTATAACCAACCAGGGACCAGTATTCAAATATGGGGAGAGACATTGCAAGAGAAAGGATCTAACACTGAGAGGGACGTGAGTAATATCGCGAGGCTAAAACAGATGAGGCCTATATTACTGATAAGGCCTGGAATGTGAGTGGCTTTGGGTCTGGTAACAGAGGGACAGACTGGGCTAGTCTGAACAAAATTGTTCTGCTCGAAATGTCACTCGGGTGGCTGCCTATAGTCATTTACATTTTAAGGGAGCTACAGTGTGCAAACCTGTTCTGATCCTTTTAGGGAGCACTTATCGTGGAAGTCCAGGACGTTTTTCCCATACAGTATATTATGTTTTATATTTAACTTTGATTAATCTATCTATAAATGCACCACGTCTCTGTCTGTCCGTCCGTACGTAACCCGAGAACCGTTCACCCACCGACTTCAAATTCTACACACGTCCCCCCCCAGGGAGTGCAGTGCCCGATGTCGGTCGGACCCACGGTTGTCCAAAACCACCACAAAGGCCTCTGCACAGGGCCCCTGCTCAGGGTCCATATGGAGCTGGCCTGTTCTGACATCACATCACTCCATATTTGGGCATGCCTGACACAGAAATCTCCATATATGGGCATTAAAGGGACACACAGATGGGTGGAATGGGTACTCTGACACGGGTACAACGGGTAGTGCATAACCGGGTGGGGGCCGTGGGGTATGGATCTCCAACAGCTGGGCACCGGTCTAGTTTTAGATAATAAGGTGAATGGCAGTCGATCAGCTTTGGCTGCATAGATGGCTGACGTCATAGACTGGCCATATGAAGTCCGAGATCCTCATCTTGTGTAACCTCATTCTGTTTTCTGAATCCACATGACAAAGTTGTACTTCATTACATAATGATGTTATCACACAATTACATCACAGTGTAATTAGCTACTTACCCTGCTTGTAGCAACCTTTCAGACAGTTCCGCATTCCAGGTCTTGAGTGTTAGAGCCATCCACAGTCTGATTGAGTCTGATTTGGTCAATTGAAAAAGGAAACCGCCATCATCAAAATGGCAGAAGAAATCAAGAACGTCAAAATAATCTTTGTTGTAGGTGGACCGGGCTCTGGAAAGGGCACCCAGTGTAAAAAGATTGTTGAGAAGTATGGCTACACCCACTTGTCCTCTGGGGATCTCCTGCGTGCCGAGGTGTCCTGTGGTTCCGAGAGAGGCCAGCAGCTCCAGGCCATCATGGAGAAGGGAGAGCTTCTGCCTTCCGACACGGTCCTGGACATGATCAAGGAGGCCATGATTGCCAAGGCTGACGTCAAGTGCTTTCTCGTCGACGGCTACCCGCGCGACGTGAAGCAGTGTGAGGAGTTTGAGAAGAGGATCGGCAAACCCTGCCTACTGCTGTACATTGACACTAAGCCTGAGACGATGCTCCAGAGGTTGCTGAAGCGTGGAGAGACCAGCGGCCGCGCCGACGACAACGAGGCGACCATCAAGAAGCGCGTGGATCTTTACTACAAAGCCACTGAGCCGGTCATCACCTTCTACGAGAGCCACGGCATTGTCAGAAAGATCGACTCTGAGCCCCCTGTGGAAGAGGTCTTCAGTCAGGTTGCTGAAGCTATTGATGGTCTATGTCAAGGTTGCAAATGTTCTACGTGAGCGGAAACCCAATAATAGCTATTCAGTCTACTCTGGACCCAGTTCTGATAGCACTTTGGCCTTCATTCGTGCTTCACTCTAGCCCCAGGGGCACATGCAGGGGTGCATCTGTTCTGTCCCTGGAACCAACCAGTGCCAGCACTCTGGACCAACCAGCTAGTCACTATCTGGTTGGTGCTAGCTGGTGCCTGGCTAGCTGCCACTGGTGGTGCTGCCACTAGCTGCTAACAGCACCACCTGACTAACTGTCTCTGAGGCTGTGACGTGCGTAGAGAGCCTTCAAACGTACACACATCCATACGGCTGCATCATGATGTCATCCCAGGCCATCTAATAGAGGCATGTGCAGGCTGTGCCACCTCCAGGTATTGCAAATACAAGGCCCCTCGAACAGGAAAGCCCGGGGGTGGACAACCCAGTGCATCGTAGGAGGTGAGCTTCACTCCCTCATTCCAGGAAAGGAAGCGGTGTGTGTAGTCAAAGCTCACTGTACTATCACCAAGCCCTATAGAGCGTCGCAGTCCCGCCCCCTATCATGGACCAGGAAATGATTCTCCGTTCATTTTCCTCATAGACATTTCAGAAAGTATTTATTTAAAGACGTTTACGCCGCGGACAAAGGCAATTCGAGTCGTGACAAATCATGACAACAAACACAATTTTTTGGGCCGAACAAATAATTAGAAAGAAGAAAAAAACGGCAGGTTACAACACTTTTTTGTTGTTTTTCTTCTTTGTAATTATTTGTTTGGTCCAAAATATTGTTTGTGTTGTCATGAGTTGTCACGACTCGAGTTGGCTTTGTCCGCGGCGTAACCGTCTTTAAATAAATACTTTTTGAAATGTCTATGGGAAAAATGCATTGGGATTAATTTCCTGGTCCATGGTAGGGGGCGGGACTGCGACGCTCTATAAGCCTATTGTATCAGGCATGGCATAGTAAACAGGGTGGCAGTTGGAGTACAGCGGCAGAATACCTCTGCAGCGGTGCTATGTCCTGTATATCTATTACTATATGATGGGAGCTGGTACGAACAATAATTCACCTTGCACATTTATATTACCTTCAAGTTTACATATAAATGTGTAAATTATTTTTGTTCAAACGTTCAACTCTTAGATCGTCGAAAACATTTGACTGGTACCTGAGGGTGGGGGGAACTGAACCCCTTACTGGATTTCCTGCTTGTTTGTTTACATCCTTTAACATTTGATGTAGCATATACCTGTATATGCTGCATACCTGTATATGCTGCATATACCTGTATATGCTACATCACATGTTATTCTCTGCCTCAGATCGAGCTGAAACTTTGCCCAAATCAAGCGTCATAAATCATATGTGGTCTCAGTTTGGCAACATGAAGTCTGAGATCCACATATGAGGCACACCGTTCCCATGTGAATCCCTAAGTCCAGAGGATTTGATTTTTTTTTAGGAGCCCCAGCTTTGTGTGTCTGTACCACGGAATGTGATGATTTGATTGGCTGAGCATGGAATGTGATGATGTATGATATAAGAGCCCCTCACTTCACACAAGTGTGATAATTTTTCGTTTTACGTTTTCTTTTTTGAGCAGTGCAGCCGCTCCTACGCGGCTGTGTGTCTGTACGTTTGAGCACGGAATGTCCGTGACATTATTAGGGGCCAAGCATGAAGGGGAAAAGGCCCCCTATTACGCCTCCTATGGCAAGCTTTGTGTCTGTGTGTACCAAATTTGAAATGATTTGATTTGCTGAGCACGGAATGTGATGTATGATGATGTATGACAATAAAGAGCGCCCCTCAATTCACATGAGTGTTTTTTTCTTCCGACACTTTTTGCAGTTCTGTATTGCTGTCGCTTTCCAAGAAATTCAATATGGTAGAGGGTCAAGAACTGCTTGCAGCTATATTTTAATATTTATTTTTGAGCGGTGCAGTCGCTGCCTAAAATCAATGCATAGCTTTGTGTGTATGTCTGTCCGTTTGAGCACGGAATGTGCTCAGCTGATTGGCTGAGCACGAAATGTGATGTACGATGATGTCATCATCATACATCATCATCATAAGAGGCACCACTCACTTCACACAAGTGTGATATTTATTGTTTTAAATTATACATGGATATTTTAGTTTGTTTATAAATGCATAAGTTTCTCATAGTTTAGAAATAACTAATGCAGTATTAGTCATCTCCGGCACCGTTGGCCCGATCAACGTTTATCATAGTTTAGAAATAACTAATCCAGTATTAGTCATCTCCGGCACCGTTGGCCCGATCAATGTGAAACTGCACACACACACTCCAGGGGTGCCAGAGCAGAACCTCTGCCCCAAGTGTTTCACATGGGCCTGTTGCAGCACCAACAGGAGGACATTGAGATGTTGGAGAAATAAGAGGCGCATCGAATGAGGGCTCCAGCTTATGTCTTGAGTTCACTTTGACAAAATTAAACACCAGCAACCTCATTGTGAGGGAAGGCTTTTGCAGGAAAATAGCAGATCAACATTGTGAACAATAACAAAATTCACTAGTATAGAGCCCGAGGACTCCGGTCAACCATGTGGGGTTAGGTTAAAGAAAGCAAAGTAGTGATGCCAGTGCTGTCTGATTGATGGAGGGGTCAAGGGTCATTTTTGGTGGAGCAGTGTAACTTTTTAAAGTTTGATTTATTCTAAAAAAATAAAAGCACAGGTAATTTGTAAGAAAAGACAAAAATATATAAATGTTTGCCCAACAAAGTTGTTGGGCAACACCTTTCACCATGTGGTCAGGAGTAGAGGATATCCTCATGCTTTAATGACCACTAGTGACACCTTATGGGCAATGGTGTAATATCACTTAATTATGAAACATCCACATTGAAATGCCACCTCATATGACACAAAACAAGGACCGCCAATTAAAATGCCTTACATCCATTTATTACAGTAAAGAAATACATATAGAAATTCACAAAAAAAATAAACAAAGCTGTTATTTCCAACAGTCGTTTGAGCATGAAATGCTGATGAAAAGAAAAATGCTCCCCTATTTTAAACCTAAAATCTGACTTGTTGCCCGCCGTTTCCCCTCTCCCGACACAGAGGTAGCTTTATGTTGTTTATAGTGTCCTCCGTGTCTGGTAACTTTCGCCATGTTGTAGTCAAGGATTTGTAGTCAGCTGGCAGGAAACCACAAGGCGGAATGACGTAAATTACTACTATCCGCTCCAGACCGGTTCACATGGCGATTTGGAACACAGACCAGGCTTTCCTCCGAGGTGGAAAGCCTGGTGACGTGAGGTTACTCATAGAGAGGCAGGGGAACTGGGAATTGGCTTATTATCAAATTGGGATATGAAGGGCTGTTCAAAAACTAAAAATATAAGGGAGTAGGCATGACAAATTAATCTGAATTGTTATTAGAAAGTTGTCATTCCATGTATATCTGAATAAGAACAAACTATTTATTTTGTGATTGAAATGATACCGATATCGTGATGCTTAACTTCTAATAAAAATATGAATGAAAAAAAAAAGAAAAAAGAAAGAAGAGTAGGAAAACAACCACGTCCACCCACTGCAGATGTTCTACTGTAGTTATGTTATACCAACATAGTCTACCATGGTTAGTTTTGCTGTATGGCATTTCATACCTTCTTGTATTGTTTTACTTCATCTATGCATGTGTTGCATTTTAAAATGGGGAGAAAAACTAAATACCGGTACACTGTACTCTACCATACTGTACAGATTGTAAAATAAATACAGCTTAATTCAATAAAACATGTCCTGCATTGTAGCTTTAAGGAGGGAAAAGGTATCATAGACAACTGTCTGCTCAACAAACATAATAATTAATATAATCTGAATCTGTGGGGCCCGAAGACGATGAGTTTTACGGGAGACCGGCTTCAAGGATGCTGCCGAGCAGAGCGCGGTCCTTCAGCGCGTTCTCCACATCCTTCTCCTCGATCTTCAGGAACACCTGGAGGTCAGGCGGACACGCACATGGAATGTCATTGTCATTTCCCAGCAGCCAACGGGATTGTAAAATGTAATAATACAGATACATCCCCACAAACAAAACAATCTCGAACCAAGTAAAGAAAAGCAAAATACAGCCGTAATTGCTAATATAACGATATTGAACCAATTATTTTATCCAAAAGCATCTTACTGTACGCATGCATGAATGTAACCACTCAAAACTGCCTGGAATTAGTGAACTAGACCAGAGTTGGCTCTGTACTTTTATTGGCCATCTACTTATTTGCCATTTTTTTTCATCCCCCCCCCCCCCACACACACACACAAAAGCTGGAAACCAAGATGCCTGCAGCGTTTGTGAAGACACTCGACACAAGACTGATCTATCCACGCCGCTACGTTGAGCTGTATTAGCCTGTAGTCAGTGTATACCTTGGTGAGGCGAGTCTCCTTGGCCTTCTTCAGAGCAAAGATTCCCCGGCTCTCCAGCAGCCCACAGAGGGACAGACACTCTCCCTGGCCCACTCCTCCAACCTGCCTCTTAGTGCACAGGCGGCTGTGCACCTCATGAAGCTGTAGGAAACAATAGAATAAAAGCAGAATGAGCTTAAGTAAAATATCAATAACACAGTAATACTTGCAAGTAAAAGTCCTACATTTGCGATCTCAAGTAAAAGTACTGTATTAAGTATTTATTTTAAAATATATTTCCATTTTTGAGTCACGATTCACTCAACTCACAATACGATTTAAAACACGATACTAGGTACGATACAATTTTCCAGACCTATCGAGCATTATATTTTTTGCAATACGGTGTTCTCTTACCAATACGGTAGCAAATACTGAACTCATTTTTTAATCAATTCTCTGACAAAGATTATGTATTTCTTCTTTAGTTGTCTTGTCTCGATTGTACCCTCTTGCGGTTTGCGTCGTACCAAAACCTAACATAACCTAATGCTATATCATTGACCTAAATGGCGTTATTTCAACAATGATAGTATGATTTCTTTTTTTTTTACTTTCATTAACGCATTACTCTACCTGAGTAACATCATCTTCTGATACTTTAATGTGTTGACATGAAATAATAATCCTGTACAGTCACTGTGCAGCGTTTTGTTTCATTAGCGCAATCGTGATTGTTGGTCCGCTGCTGCTGCTCGCTGAGGTTGAGCACACATGAACGCTAAAGATACCAAGGATTGGACAGTGATGTCACTGTTATGCTACGCAACACAGACTCGAGGCTGTTTATAAATCACAGTCACTGACGCGTCCACAGGCGATTCCTTGATATTTTCATTCGACAGAGTCAACTTTTCACCGCAGTTCGGAAAATCCTGGTGACTGTCGGGAAAACTTGGGATTCCCTTCTCGCGCACCAGTGGCACAGGACCGGTGGTTGGGAACCTCTGCCTTACACCAGGGGTTCTCAACCCGTGGGTCGCGACCCCTCGGGGGGTCGCCAAATTATTTTAGGGGGTCCCCAAATTATTTTCAAAAAAAAAATCACTCGGTGGCACGCTATGAGCTTGTAGATCTGCTATTTTTCAATAGCTAAATTATAACAATGCTTAAAACACCAAAAGGGGTTCCCGCCCAAAATGGTTTAAGGTTATTGTAGCAGTCAATTTATATTGGGGGTCGGGAGGGGGCGGGGGTCCCGAGACATTGCCAAAGCATTTCCGGGGGTCCCCGGCCAAAAACGTTGAGAACCCCTGCCTTACACCACTGATTTGACTAATATTAGAGTGAAGCATTGCCTACTGTGGGTCTCTCTCTCACCTTGCCCAGCGGGACCTCCTTGCTCGACCCAGTGCGTGTCAGCAGCAGCAGACAGCACACCAGCAGCTTCTGCTGCAGGGGAAGGCTCTCCCCCTCCCCTCCCCCCGTGGAGGACATGCGGTCGCCGTACACCTCAGACAGCACCCGGGCCACCTGTGGCACGCTCACCCTCATCACTGGAAAACAAACATTGATTTTTACATTTTATGACAAAGACAAAACAAACTCAAACTCTTTTGTTCCACTCCAGAGATTTGAGGTAAAAATGTTTGCTTAAAAATAAAATGCATACAGTATTCAAAGATCTGCTCAAATGTTCACGATCTGTCAAAAATAGCAGATCCACAAACTCATAGCGCAGCACAAAGTGACACGCTATGAGCTTGTACATCTGCTAGTTTTTGAATAGCCAAAGACATCTAAAATGACAGATGCTTTCCCGGTTTGAATGGGTTAAACCGTTAAAGGAAGCTGTGTGGTCACATGACTGTACCCACCTTTGCCATCAGATGTGGGCATGGCGGCATTTTTCCTCATGTCAGCTTCCACCATCTCCACCGCTCTCCTGTAATGTGATGGGAAGTTGTCAAAATACACCAAAAAACTAATTTCCTGTCAAGGACCCACAAATTGGCCACAGAACCCCACTTGACAAGACTTTGTGCCAGGTCAGGTGGTACACCCCCCCCCCCCCCCCAATGTATACACAACACAACGCCGATTGTGATGCTACATTAACAAATTTGGCTGGGCCCCACTTAGAGGACACCTTTATGCCTCAAACACTCACAACTTTCTAATGGGGGCAAATGTTACCTGCAAATATCCAGAGCTTTCCTGGCATCTCCCGACACGGCAGACACCTTCCTGGCACAGAACTGGACAGCTGCAGCATCCAGCATCCCTTCCCCTGACACCTGGCCGGAGGAAAACAAACACCATTAGTCATGGTTGCAACAAAATAAAAAGTGGTTACCGGCATGGATTAAAGTAAAATAACATCTCATGACTGAAAGGTGTCCTGGTGCCATTTCCTAAACATCACAATATGTAAAATGATGTTCTAATCCAAATGAAATCAGTCTAACAACTGTAATCCATGGAGGCATTCGTTCCCTGTAGTTACCTGTGTCAGTCTGTCCTGTACGATGGCAGTGAGCTCCTGACGGCTGTAGGGAGGGAAGTTGAGCAGCTGGGGGCGACAGCGAGGCAGCGCCTGCAGCCTGGGCAGGATGCGGTCAGTCAGATCCAAAGCGTTGGCAATGCCTGGGGAAAGAACACATCCACGTTACACAACAGAAACCCACTTGGACAACATACTGTCCAAATGTAATACATATTTCCACTGTATTGTTTGACGATTATCAATGACTTCTGGTAACTAAATAAATGGATATTATACGTGTATATATGTGCACGATGGTCACACCTCAGAACACATAAGCACACGAGAAAAAAGCTCTTACCAATGAGGCAGAGGCGGGACTTTGGCAGGTAGGGCCACTCAAAGATTGTATAAAGGACATCCTGGGCTTTACTGTCTAACTGGTCCATCTCATCCAACACAAGGAGCCTGGGAGAGTACAGAGAAAGGGAGAGAGAAAAACAATGGTTTTACTTATGTTTGACTAATAAACGTTGCTTAAAATTAAATCATGAAGAAAACAGTATATTTAGACCAATTTTCTCGAAGTAAACTAGAAATAGTGCTCTGTCTGTGGCTAGGTATACACCAATATCTGTCTTCACATCACAACGTTTTGGTAACTCGGACATCAGGCAACCGAAACATTTTTTTAAAGTGAAGACCGTGTGCGGGACTCCCCATTTGTGCTCTTCTCAAGTTCATTACTATGACACACCTGCCCATTTCAGTAGGTGTGCAAAAGGATTTTTTGTACCATCAACTAATAGCTGTCATTAATTGAAACCTTGGACTGCGTCTTCTCAGAAACGTTGCAATGTCCCGAGGGATATTAATGAAGTGGATGTGTAAGACTTTAGGGGAGGCACTCACACAGGGGGCCCGGAGCTGGTCAGGAGCTTCTGCAGCTTGGTGTCTGTGTGGCTGCCAGGAGCGCCCAATCTGTCGGCCAGGAGAGGGAAGATGGCGTGGGAGCTCCTCAGGGTCATACAGTTCACCACCACCGTCTTCACTGGTTTCAGCTCATCCTAAGGAACACAATGATACAATTAGGAGCGCAACAACTAAGTATGCAATATTGATTGCATTTTTGGGTAGGGAGTGGGACGGGCCTTAACTTCCCAGCCTGTTGAGAACTCTAGTCTAGACAAGCAAGGGACAAATAAATACCAAATAAAATCGTTGCTGTCGGGCAGAAACCTCGTATCTCTTTAATCTACGTTTTTGTGATCTTTCTTAAAATTAACGCCTTACTCGATCATACTACTTCACTGAAAAGCGTCAAAAGTTGCAGATCCACAAGCTCCAAACACCGCCTGAAGCGACACGTTTTGAGCTTGTAGATCTGCTACTTTTGAATTTCAATCCTGAAAAGATTTGGATACATGAGGTTTCCACTCGACAGCGACGGGAAAAAAAAAAAATCACACAATAGTAATTCGTTTAAAAAAAGGATATAAAAAAAGAAAAGAAAAATGAAGATGATCTTGTCCATATAATATTGCACAATGCACAGCCCTAGTCTAGACGTAATACTCAAGGCAAACAAAAGAAACAGTACAGATATTTTAATCCCTCTTTTTTTTAAAAGAACATTCTGAAGGCTACAACAGTGAACGCTCACCTTCATCTCCTTCAGAACACAGTTGAGGCAGGCCGTCTTGCCTGTGCCTGGGGCTCCAGAGATGTAGAGGCTGGAAGGAAGGGCCTTCAGCACCTGCTGTTCCAGGAAGGCCCGGATGGACGCTCGCTCAGTCTCCCTGGACAGCAGGCGCTCTGGGACCGCCGTGTGGAGGGCCTGCTTCACACCCTGGTACTTCGACCCTGGGGAAAAATGTATCAATAATCGGTGAATAAAGTTTGAAACTAAAACAAAATAGTTACTCTACTACTGTCAAATCATGAAGCCAAGTGTTTCCAGGCATCGAATATCAATCCCCTAAATGGTTATCATTCGGTGTAAATAATATGACTGTATTTTAGTGGTCTTATGAGCCAGATCAACCTGCCAAATTGTTGCTGTTAGGTGGAAACCTGTGTCTCTGCACTGAATGGACCATGATAGAAATAAGCTCTTGAACTTTAGTATTTTATTGTTTGACACCCCAGATATGTGGACAAATATTCGCATGCACATCAATAAAAACGTCAGTCATTCAAAGGATAAAAAGAGAACACAAAGAAGCCTTACTTTCAGAGAACAAGCTTTTGACCGGCGGCTTCTTCTCAGGACTCTGACAGGTGAGGCTTCCACTGAGAACCTCCTGGTGTCTGCTAGGCAGCGCTCTATGGGGGGGAGTGAGGGGCTGCTTGGGTGACAGAGGGCTCCCCAGGCCTCCTCTGTGTGATGATAATATAGTAGTGAATTTCATGGAGTTCTCATCGAGCACTAGTTTGCGCGGGGAGCCCAGCAACGTTGGTCTGCTCTGTTTGGGGGGTGAGCCCATCACATTGGCACTGAGGTTACATCCATTTTCATCTCCTTTTGAAGACACAAAAAGAACACAACAATTAGGTACAATAAAGTAATATAAACTTGTCTGGAGTACAGAGGCAAATATTGTACTTTTACTCCACTACAATTATTTGAAAACATTCATTACTTTGTAGATTTTGAATATCATTACAAAATACAAAACATACTTTAACCGCTTGAGCACTACATGTACTTAGGCTGCCATTTGAAAATATAATAGCCAGCTACAAGCTCATGTGTCCATTTGCACAGCACTGGATGCTTGTAGATCTGCTAGTTTCAAAAGATTTGTATTTGAACACTTGTGAAACGGGACATTCTGCATTAGTGCATTGCAGATTTGCAGTATTGATACTTTTACTTAAGTAAAACATTTCAGTAGTTTACTTCCACCACTGCAGTATTGTAAAAACTAAATTCACTTAGTAATACCTTTTAGCTGTGAGCAACAAATCAAACACTCATTGCTAATACTGCATTTGAGTAAATTAGGCTACTCACAGGACCACAATGGTAAACAAGCCCAGTTTTTCTTTTATCCTTTTAGCATCATTGCATAATCGTACCACTGTACCATTCTCTCAAGACAGTCAAACTATTAATTAAATACTCAATTATTTCTCAATGACCTTAATGAAAAACTGAGATAATAATGACATACCTGTACGTTTGCGAGGGCTGAGGGGTAGTCTTGTCGTCAGGCATTGTGACAGAGGATTGGCCTTCCGTGGAGACAGGGGTCCTAGCCGGAATGGGGCCATTGTTTTATTCGTAGACATTCTTGGAGAGAGGGGTCCTAGTAGCCGATCTTCGAATTGGATCCGTGTTTTAAGTTCTACCGGCGGTTGTTCCTCTGGCGGCGGGCTGCTCTTAGCCTTGCAGCTGGCTCTGATGGACTTACGTCTGGGGTATTGCAGAGTAGGCTGAGCCTGGCCCTTGGACCGTGTGTTGGGCATTTTCCTGTCAAAAGCTGATTGAATGACACAAAAACATTGTCATCGACTGTATTGACACAACAGTATGTATTCACGCGCTATCTTAAAGGCTTTAGCTGCCCGGGGCTTGAAAGGCCACCGCAAAAAACACTCACGAAAATATATTAAATGCAAACTAGATGAGGTTACTGATTTAAGTGTTGCTATTAAACACAACATTGTTATTAGGCCTATGCTTAAATGGACTGACCGAGAAGAGGAAACACCACTGCCTGTCCTGTATTGTTTATTCTGGCGCCAATAAATTAAAACTACAATCTGTCAATCCCGCCTCGACATTGGTTATAAATGTATAACTGGACATCATGATCATGACACACTAATGTACCTCCAATAAGCAGGACAGTTAAATAATGTTTACTTATTGCAATTTGTTATTGCAAAACACCAACAGCCACGAAATGCGGAGCCTCAAAGTTTCTCCTGAGATATTAGTTAAAAACCTCGAGGCTTCCAAACGGATACATATATCAAGAGAGTTGAAGAGAATGATTCTTACCAAATGTACCTTATTCGAAAACGAGGTAAATCTGCCAGGCGATCAAAGCAAAAATGATGAGAAATCCAGTGAATGTGTTCTTCTTTCTTTGCAGGCACAACAGTAGTAGTAGTACAAACTAGTAAACTTGCGCCAAATGCTTTGGAAACTCCTCCTCCCCGATCAGCTGGACTTCCGCCGTCTTCTGATTGGTGCATTGGATGACACTGTAGCTACTTTCTACATCTCCATTGGCTCAGCTTTCAGCGTGACGCTACGTGAGCGTAACCTACGTCACTCGTTTCTCACAAGTACAGTGTGGCGGGAGTTGTGATTATGTTTTGGCGGAATAGAATTTCCCGGGAACTTCAGCGTCCCTGCCTTGCCTTTTTGTACATTTAATTCTCTGCGTTTCAGATGATGGTACACGTAGGATCAATGTCAACTCTTTGTCTTCTAAAGACAGGCCACAGCACCACGCAAAACGTACCGACTTATCGGTCAAATCATTAACTCAAGTTACACTTGCAAAGACAGCTGCATAGCATGATTGAACAGAGGACTGTCTGTCTGCTTCCCTGGTGTGAATGTAGCAATACCAAACAAAGTAATTCAAATTTGTATTAGAGTTAAAAAAAAAGCCTGATTGGCTGAATTTCGGTCACATAACATTCAACATTTACTTTGTTTACCCAAGAGCTGAGACAGGGAGACTCCTGTTACTGAACAAACACTGTGTCTATTGCAATGATTACTATCAGAATATAGTGCTTTAACATTCTAACAAAACAGTCTTTATCACTTACCGTAAAATCTGAATCCCCCCCACCCCCTTTTTCCCTCACTGTATATGTTTATTTTCCCTTTTTACCTCCATTATGATTCCTGTTCTGTTCTTTGTCTATATAGAAGTGTCTATTTGTACGTCTCTAAATGTTTTGATGAATTGAACATGGTGGACCCTCTTGTAAACAAGTGTAATGCTTAATTGGGTCGTCCACTCACAGTTAACAGCCTTTGTATTGAGTTTGTGCTTGAAATGTACTGTAATTCTGCAAACTTAATAAATATTTCAATCAATCAATACCTTCCCCCTTTAGTGCAAGTAAGCTACAGCAATCGAGTAAAAATACAAAGTTACAGCAAGGAAGACAAACCAAAACCCAAGTACCCTTTTCCCCAAAGGCATATATTTATTTGAAATTATTTCAAATGATAAAAACATGGTTGATTAACATGAAATGACCACAGGGTATTTTGCTCTTACATCAGATAGGATGAAAATATGAGACAAATGTCGTGATTTGGTCACCTGTGCGGAACAAAATATAAATCATACATCCAAGATAGGAAACACGTTTTTGTACTACAGGCAATCAAGAGGCTCTCTCCATGTGTGAAAGATCACCACGGTTGGTTACCCCATGATACCCGTTAGTCAAATGGCTCTTTCCACTACAAAGTGTTAACCCAGAACCTTCCATAAACCGACTCGTCCCAGAAGCCATGAAGTTCTATGACCAGAACCACCCCTGAGGAGGGAGGTACATCATAAATAATGTGAAAATTGCACGTCTACAAGTCAAGCTTGTTAGACTTGCATGCTATTTTCACCATTTTAGGGGGGGAAAAAAACAAAAAAAGATATAAGTTCTCTCAAAGTGGGGTCTGGGGGACCTTATGCTGCTAGCAGATGTAAAATATGTACTAGGAGTCATATTATTTTTTAAATAATCTTGATCTACTTTTTATTTCTTGTAGTGGAAAAGAGCCAAAAAGCTGGTAGCTGGTGTTTATTTTCCTACAGTTATACATCCATGCAAAGTGCGCACACACACGCACACCCACCCACCCCTAGGGCCAAGCATACAGAGAAGTGCTAGAAAGATAACCTGTCTATCTGGCCATGGGACGAAGCCCATCCGAGTGGACCGTTGTTATAACTTTTTAATCATTTCTTATTTTCTATATTACAGCCTTTTTACAACATAAAAATAGATCAATAAGTATAACTATGATTAGCATATTCCTCCTCATACTTAAAGTAAATATACAATATTTATTGCATTTTCAAATAGAATCGTTTCCACTTTAGCTTTTTTTTTGTTGCTATAAAATAAATGCACTGGTACCGATAAGAGTGAAGACGTTTTTTAGTTTTTGTTGTGTAAGGCAAGGACCAGTCAGTTTCCATGGAGGACATCTTAAACTGACCCATGGCGTGTTCTCTTTCTGTATGCTTATGCAGTGCTCTACTTCAGTGGTTCTCAACTGGTGGGCCGTGAGAATATTGCAAGTGGGGCCCCTAAATAATTGGCAAAACACTACGATTTTAATGATATAACATTAATATTAAAAAAATTAAAGGCAAAATGCTTTTGAGATTTTCAAGTGGGGCCCTGCCCCTGACCCAGAAAAAGGTTGAGAACCACCGCTCTTCTTCACTACAATGTATTGACTGCAAAACTAAAGCATGGCATCACGTACGAAGAAACAAAGGAGAAGAAAATAAAAATAGAACATCATCCATCTGCTCCAACAGATCTGGCACTTAAGTGTTTCCTTTTTTTTGGTCAGTTGCTACCAATGAGAATCCTTACACATCATTCCTTGCATAGCTATGCGTTTAAAACAGAACCTATCTTTCTCACCAAACAGTCCTTAGAACAGTGGTTCTCAATTTATCTAGCATCACAATCAGTGTTTTATACTTCAGCTATTAAAAAATAGCAAATCTATAAACTCACAACGGGATGTCACACGTGAGTTTGTATTTCTTCCATTGAGGCAATTTGACAATTTTTGAAAAATGTTAACACAAATCCTCCTGTATGCTGGTCCATGGACGAAACCTCTTCAGGTCCTTGACATGAAAATGTTTTTTTTTTTTTGAGAACCACTGCCTGGGACTAAAATATTGTACAAAATCATACACATTTTCTGATCAACGCCTGTGGAAGAAGGATTTCACAGACATCAACAAGGTCCCTCATAAAGTCCAGAAATACAACACTGCACACTTCTAGTCTTACCATTGATTGGTTCATTGACTGGAACAAAAACCTTTTCCTTGGACACCACCTTGTGGTAAACACAGGAATCACTGCGCCTTTAACATAGCCTGAGTACCAGATTTTGTTTTATCAATGACATGTGGAAGTTGTTACACATGACGGTAATCCTGTTGGGGAGGGGGAAAAAATAATCCGTTACCCATTTATACATGACCATCCAGCATCCACAGGTGCCATCATGCACATTTTCATGATTTAGGAGTTAAGCTGCCAAACACCAATGGCATTATTATAATATATCATAATTAGACTAATAATAAAGATAGGAAATAGAAATGGATCCTCAGTGAATGTAAAAGCTAGCTTTCAAGGGTCCCCTCTCACAACTTGGTAAGCATTCAAGTAATCTTTGTCTATGTCGACAAAACCAAGTCGCCTATACGGTATGCGACATCAATGGAAAACTACTCATTCTGCTCTGCTCCGTTCACTCCATCTCATCCGTTTTTGGCACACTGGGAGAGGGAGGGAATTACATTCCACACACCTGCCCTCCTGGCACTGCTGGAATGACTATGACCAAACGAAAATAAAAATAAAAAAATCATATCCTCCATCCATATGCTCATATGTCAGCGAGTGTGAGTAGCCAATCATTGCATCATAAAAGTCCAAACATGGCACAAGTTTCCAATCATTAGTGTTAAAATGTCCTTTCCCCCGATGCTCCCCACAATCAATGCGTAACACCAGAACAAAAAAGAAAATGTAAAAATAAGTGGAAAAATCATGTTAACGTTATTCTGGAATATGCATCGAAAGAAAAACATGGAATGCATAACATTTTGGAAGTTTCAGAGTTGGTCCTACTATGTAGTGTCAACGCCACGCCTCTCCGTTCGTCCTGTGAGTAAAGACCGAGTGGTGACCACAATGCTCAAAACTTTGCTTTGCTTCTCAGTTCAAAGTGTTTTTTTTGTTTTGTTCTAGTATTACTAAGACAGTGCCTGTCATGTACTACTACAATGTAGTGTCAAACCTGGGTAGTTGCAATGCATTCGTCAAATGCTTCTGGCTGGTGCTTTAGTGTTGTGTAGTTTTAAGTGTGTCTCTGGTGTATGTGTTTGAGTGATACGAGGGCTTTGTGCCACTCCCCTGAACGTCGTCCATTCATTAGACTGATTTGAGTCATCAAGTCCTGCGGTTTCCTGAGTGTGGTTCACCTCCCCACCGGCGGAGCAGGAGGTGCTCCTCTTATCATTCCTAGAGGAAGGAGAAACCAGGGTTACACTATGTGACGTCAGTTTTGTCCTCGCTATAAAAAAAAAAACACGCTGGTGGCAAACATGAACTTGAGAACAGCATAAATTCCACACAGTTAAGACATTTACTGTCTGTCAATCAGCCTGCACTGCAATATGGGATGTTAAGTGCAAGACCGTATGATCTCAAGTGTTCTTAAAAGGAGTTCACCCCCAAAAAATGACTTATTTTCTATCTATATATAGGAATGTGACAAAAAAACATCCATGAATTCAAGGCTTCATGGGGAGATGAATTAGAAAATAAGTATTTGTTTTGGGTGAACTACTGCATTGACATTGCAATGATGATGATGAATGAAGACCTGTAAATGCGTCCTTTGGATTAAATTATGTCTATTTTAAGCATTTAGAAGTTACTGGCAAAATTGCCAAATGCTGTTTTCGCCAGTAACAAAATGTAATATAAAAACTGTTGATTTCCTGCTCTACATCTCTGCCTCCGTGTGAGATAAATAAGACAGATAATAGATAGGGTTCTGTTCTGGAATAGAACTTTAAAACAAGGGGCAATGAAACCTGATCAATAAATCAATGCACAACAGTGTCGCTTAGTTAAAAGAAGAGATCTACAACAAAACAAGCTTGTAGATCGGTTCTTTGGGGCAAGCGACAATGCAGTGAAATGATGTATGAATAATATAATTAAGCATGATTAAATTATCTCCTGTGTTTGCTTCATCAACATGCTCAGTCTTGAAGGCTTTCATTAGTATGAGTATGATTACGTCAAGTCAATGCTAATTATAAATTAGGTTCGTTTTTTTTTATCTACAAGGGCATTCGTGTTTAAATAAAGGCAGAATGTAAGGACACTGACTTCAGTGACTTGTACCTTTATTGTTTTTGCTGGGGTAAATCTTATTGAAATGCCTGTACTCCTCTGGAGGTGGAAGGTCTTCAATGGGGTGGAAGTTGAATTTGGACTCAAAATCATCTGTAGGACATAAATGTGGGAGAGTTCAGCAATAATGCTAAAATATACAGAGAATACTAAAAACAAAATGTCATTCACTTACTGCACTTACTTGCATTTTCATTTTGTACTGGTAGCAGACCTCTTTTAAACAGAGAAAGTAATCTAGGAACTGACTCACAGAGGAACTGGGAGGGCTCATTTGAATGTCTGCGGGGGGAAATTTGACTGCCATCGACTCCCATCACAACAGCCTGCATTGTGTCTTTGATATCAAAACAATACCATGTTGACTTTGGGTACCACCGTACCAGGGTAGGCATAGCTAAACAGGAGGCCTGAGGAGGGCAAATACATTCTAGTCCTAGTGCAATGGTTTACATTTTATTAATGATTTTTCAAATTGATGGATTTCAAAGTGTTGAATGGGTTGTGTCCAACGCAAATGTTGCTCCCCGGAACATTTTGCACATTTACAGAAAGGTTATTTCATAACCTGACCAGCCTATTCGGTAACTAATTCTGCATCTGGACATAAAACACCTTTTCAAAAGGCAGTTCTCTCTTAAAAAAAAACCTTCCATCAGTTATATTTCATTACACCCAGTGTCAATACAAAAGTAATATGAATAGGATTTTCAGCATTCAAATTCAAAAGTCTGTTACTTTTCAGGATTCAAATTCAACAATAACAAAAGTAGTAGATATACAAACTCTAAACGTGTTTCTTCGTATTGCGTTTCAAGCATATGGATCTGCTACTTTTGATGGTTTTGTGTGAGTATGATCAAGTAGGGCGTAAATCTTCGAAAAAACTAAAAAAGTAATAATATGGAAGATTATGGAAAGTTTCTGCCCGACAGTGGCGATATAATCGATATATATATATACAAATAATACACCCACTCACTCTCACCTATGATAGATTTGGAGGAGGAGTGTCCGTGTCCGTTGCGAATGGGAGGAGGTGGGGGCGGAGGTCCAGCAGGCGTGCGGGAGGACAAGGAGGAGGGAGGCGGAGGGGGCTTGCCTCCTCGGCTGTGCGACTCTGAGGAGGTACTGTGGGCTGCGGAGCTGTGGACTCGGTAGGGAGGTGGGGGAGGGGGCGGATCCCTGCTGCCGTTTCGAGACCCGGGATGAGGTACCTGGGGTGCTTCATGATCCAACACACACACACACACACACACACACACACACACACACACGCACACACAGAGAGATGGCTGAACTTCTAATCACACTAAACAATCAAATCATTCAATGATCGAAGGGACTCGATCACTGTTTTTCCACCCGTCATACATAACTTAAAAAAAAACAGCATGGCTGTATCACAGGCTTTTAAAAGTTCCAGGGAACTACGTATATGGTGACGTATGTGTCTCAAGTCTTCTCACTGTGCTGAGCACATCGGGTATGGACTAATATTTGTAATAAACGTCAGAGAGAGTTTTTCCTCTACATCTGGATCGGAAGTTCGGAACGTGGATCGATGACATGATAGCTGATCTCCGATTGGTGAACAGATTATGGATTGGGAACCGATAGTGAGCGCAAGGGCTTGTAGGGTTGGCGGGGGGGACTCTTTCTTTAGTGTGTTGTACTTGGTGGGTGCACTGTGCGCAGCAACCGGGAGCCAATGAAGGAAGGAGAAAATACACAGAATACACATTCATACGGTGTGTACGAAATTAAGAATTAATGAAGAATTAAGAAGACACCGAGCCCCGAACTGTTGTTCCCAATGAGCAGGTTGATGCCTTGCATGGCTGCCTCTGCCGTTGGTGTGTGAATGGTTGAATCTAATGCACATGAAGGGCTTAAAATAAACTATTGAAATAGAAATGCAGACCATTAAAGTTTCAAAGGGAAATAGTTAATAGTTAGGGAATAGTTAATTAATTTTTCTTTTTTCCCCCACTTTGTGACCCACCGTTTAACCTTCTCCACTTTGTAATGTGAGCCAACCTTTTCCTTGAATTCAGTTAGGCTCTCTCGCGCTCTCTCACAGCCCTTTGGGAAGGTAAACAAGGCATTTGAAATCCAATGACGCTCTAATGCCCATCGTCTCTCATTCATCCGTGGTAATGTGTCACAGTGACATGCACACAACACAAGAAAGACAGCATGCAGATATATTTACATTTAAATTGATTTCCTCATTTTCTTATGAATCATAAAAAGGTGTGAAAGAGAGGTCAGAGAAATACCAGCATGAACTTACAAAGATGGGGGTAAAGCAGAGACAGGGAGAGAAAGAGGAATGCTGGAATATTCCAGAGGGCTTCTGGAATGTAGAGAAACCAGGAGGCCTCGTGGCGAAGCACGCCATCGTCCAATGACAACACGGAGCTTCAGAAAACAAGTGCCTTCCTGTTTCATACTCTCGCTCTCTGAATTCAAATGAAGAAGCTCCGTTGCAAAACGCTACACATGAATATTCATGACCTACGCATATACCATGTGTTATTGAAGAAAGGATTATCAATATTTTCTAGACCGATGGATTGGATTTTTTGAAAGAAAGCTTCATTAGATTTGAATCATTTGATCAGATTTTTTGTTTGAGTGGTTGTCCAATTTTTGCTTTCAACTTCAGCCAAGTGGAAGCACAGCAGATTTTACCTAACCAAATCTAAACACGCATGCCAAGACGTAAACTAGCTATTCAATGTACCGTGGTCAGTGATACAAACTGTAACTTTTGGGGATTGTACACTACAGCCTTTTCATTTATTATAGGGGGAAAATAGTTGAAAATGTCAGAAATAACATGTTTTCCTCTATACAGAGCTGATGTATATTAAACTGGGTCGAGTACCTACAGTATTATGCAACGGTCAATAAGAAGATTTTGGATGAGGAGGAGATAAATAGGTTACAGAAATGTCACAATTCCAACCTATTACAAACAAAGACCCCACCCAGCCAGTGCAGTAATTTTAGAATAAGGCAAGGTGTGATCAACATGACCTTTCAGTCTGCTAACACAGGGCCAATGTTTGTGAGGTAGTGTTTGTCTCTTGGGCTTAAAATTGGAACCGGGCCACACAGAGTTGAGAAATAATGCTTGTTAAAACTTGCGCGTTGCCTTGTGTCAACATTCCTGGTGCTCACACGGGAAGGTTAACCAGCTACAGCGTGTTAGCATACCTGCTCTGCGACCAGGAGGCTCCCGGGCGGGTGGTGGTGGTCTGTTGCCCTGCAGGGGAGACGGCGAGGGGGGCGGAGGTGGCGCGTGGCTACGTGCGTGGCTGCTGCTCGCCGACGTGTTCTTCTTGTGCAGGGAGTTGTGTCTCTGGGGCAGCTCCGGAGCCCCGTCCACGTGGTGGGGCGGCCCGTTGGAGACGCCGCCGCCCGATGGGTGTCTGTACGGCGGGGGAGGGGGAGGAGCCGTGGAGCCGCCGGTGGGCGGCCTGCTGGAAGGCGACGGCTTCGTAGACGGAGGCGGCATGGAACTGGGCGGAGCGGGGCCCCTGCTGGGCGTCGGTGGGAGGGGCTTCTCTCGGCTGTGGTGGTGGGAGGAGGAGGATGGCGGAGGGGGGGCTTTGGGGTTAGGGGTGTTGCTGCGGTTGCCTCGGTTGAAGGGCGGCGGAGGGGGCGGGGCCGAGGTGCTGTGCTTCATCCCCCCCCCTATGCTGGACGAGGAGTGGGAGGATCCGGTGCTCTGTGGACGAGAGAGGTCTGGGAGAGAGGGCCGGTGGTGGTGGGACCTCTGGTGCTCCGGAGGCGAGGGCTTGTCGGGCGGCGAGGGCGAGGCGGAGCGGCCTGTAGGTGGGCGGGGGGCAGCGGGCCGGGATCCCGGGGGTCTCAGGGCTGACCTACCCACTGAACCTCCTGAACTGTGGCTGTCTGTGGAGTGACACACACACACACACACACACACACACACACACACACACACACACACACACACACACACACACACACACACACACACACACACACACACACACACACACACACACACACACACACACACACACACACACACACACACACACACACACACACACACACACACACACAGGTTAGAGCCACGTAGCATATCGTCTGTCGGGCAGAAACCTCCTCATATCTCCATGTTTTAACTTTTTTTCGGAATTAATACCCTATTTGATACTACACTACTACAGCGTCACACTAAAGTATCAAAAGTAACAGATCCAGTAGTAGATCTGCTACTTTTGAATTTGAATGCTGAAAAGAAACCGTTTGACATGAGGTTTCCACCCAACAGAGATGATGTGCACACAAAACCAATAAAGAAATGTACAATTTAGGCATTTAGCAGACACTCTTAATCCAGAGCTATTTACAGAAAGCAAGAACACCACATGGTAATACATAAAATACATAAAAATGGTCATCAAGGATCATAAGCAAACTTAGAACCTAACATCCGTCTAACAGTAGAATAACTGTACAATGAATGAACCTATGAGTATAACAATTATAGAGTGCTATAAAAGTGCTATCTAAATAGTGACACGTGTGCACAACGACCTCTCAAAATCCTTAGGCTAATCAGGTTAGACTCTCTGATTAGCTCCCTGTAGCTGTACAAAACCCTGGTGCTGGTGAACCAAACATATGAATGTGGGGCTGTATTCCACACTGTATAAAAGACGTAATTTCCCGTCATCTCATTTATACTTGACAAAGACCACACCGTCGAAACGTTGTATTAATTTTTGCCTGCTGTGTCACTGAATAAAATGTTTTTTTGAGCATCTTAAAAGTGAGTTGCGACTTGCGACTCGAGCCCCTGCTTTGTTCTATGTCGGCTGTTTTAACAGTTTGGCTCAACACTAAAGATGGAGGATGTGCGTTACACATCTAATTTTGAGTGTATTCTCATGGTCCAGCAATATGGGCGAGCCACACTTTGCCACTATAAGCTTCTTGGCCTATCCTGCAACAACCCTGACAATACCACATCTACCGGTACTCTACCAAACTCATACAACAACATGGTCAATACACCATCTACAGTACCCTACCTAACTCCTGCAACAACCTTGACAATGCCACATCTACTCTACCCAACTCAATTTCCCACTCAAAGTATATCTTCCATGCTCCCCCATATTTTTCCATAACTCATTTCAGTAAACAATATGAGCTCAGGCCCCAACTTGCGTTTCTGAACCTTTAACCCCTTTAAAGTACAGTTGCAACCTGAGATCCCTGGCCCAAGATCTTCTGGCAGCGGTTCAAACAAACCGTAGAGCCCAAAGGTCACTGTGACTTTACTGTTGTAGCTCTAATGGCCTGCCCAAGGAAGAGCAGGCTGGCCTACTCCCTGCCAAGTTTTTCCTTATTAGCTTGCTGAGCCTTGCTATTTATTTTTGCTCTGCTTACTACTTGTTTTTTCATTTATTCCTGTTGTGTTACTTTCTAACACTGGTTTAAATTAAGTCAAGACAATTGAAAACAGATCAGCCATGCATGGGAGCGGGCCACGCTCATATATTCTGGACTTGTCCTAAAATTCAGAAATACTGGCAGGATATCCACTCCACCTTGGAGACCATTCTGTGTTTTGAGATACCTCCGACTTGTTCCTTCTTACTGCTCGGAAATATCCCTGATGAGTTTCTAATACATGATAAATATTTAATCAAGATCCTCTTAGCGACAAGTAAGAAAGCGATCACACGACGCTGGTACCAACAGGACCCACCAACGAAAGAACATTGGATGGACATTACTGAGGAACTGTATGTTATGGAAAAACTAACATTCATACTTAGACTACAAAAGGATAAGTTCTATAAAATGTGGGAAAAGTGGGATCTCTTCTCTCAGCCTAGTGATAATGCAATAGGATTTCAATGAATGTATCTTGTAATATGAAAAATGCAGCTTTGTCTTTTGTTTTTTTGTTGGTTTTGTCTTCCTCTTTTTGTTCTTTTTTGCACATTTTTGTCTTTTGGTTTTTGGTTTTGTCTGTTTTTTCTTCAATAAAAATTAAGTGAAAAAAAAGAAATGCTATAAAAATAAGATTATTATTATGCATTTATTCCTTTTTATACCTTAAAAAGTTCGAATACAATTCATAGTCCAAACTTATCTTAGTGTACATTTATTACAGTAGAATATTGTATGAGGACTTTGTACTTTTATTTTGCATAGGACAACATAAATATTAGCTAGAATATTGTTATGCACGCCTCATGGCAATGTGCATGATTAGCTTCCTTTAGAAAAGTGGTGGACCACTTCACCACTTTTCAACCTATCTTCATATAATTGGTTAATTAATAGCGCCTTTATCCAAGGCTCTTTACATAGATTGTGCATTACATTCACCCATTCACACACAGATGGCGGCGGAAACCATGCAAGGCACCAACCAGCACATCAGGAGCAATTAGGGGTTCAGTGTCTTGCTCAAGGACACTTTGGTGGTGTACACACAAGGACGTATTTTGAGTTACCTGGGCAAGTATTTAGATGATCTGCCCTTTTTGCCACACGGAGATGGCGTTTTGGGGGACGTAACGGCTAATTTTGAAACCACCTTCCAGAGTGGGAAAGTTTGGAGACGCGGCTTTCTCGTCTCCGTGTGTATAGCAAATGCCGCCTAATTTGCTGAAACGGTGATGTCATAGTCCCCTCGCCCCCTCCAAACTAACTAGTGTTAATGGTTTATTTCACCATAACCACTTACATATAAGTATCACAGCTATTTTATATTTGCACATAATGTCTATAATTCTCTTCTACAAAAATAGCCGATCTGCAGCCCGCATGCATGAGCTTGTAGATGAGCTATTTTTGGAGAACAGATATAAATTATGGTGATTACCAATCTGGAAAGACAAGAAAAAAACGGATGATCTTCTACATTATTGTTACTATTAAATGGTGTAGTATAGAATAGATTAGTATATAGGCTATACAAGTTAGGTCGCGCTGTCTGTCCGTTCCTCTCAGGCAGGTCTGACTGCAGTGCACACTGCACAGCACGCAAAGTGCTTCGTCTTCTTGGGTGGAAATTAAACATTCTTTGTGTAACTTCAAAACGGCTTTGCATTGAGAGACCCCAGGTAGGATAAACACATTGTTTACTGTCCATATTCCTCTATAAACGGCCTGTTTTCACTGTTTCCAATTGCTCTTTTTTTATACTTTTGTATAGCCTATGTGCAATGTTTAGCGCTGTGCAGGCAGCAGGTGGAATCAATCTAAACGAGCAATTATCTGACATTCAGAGGTGTTGTGCACCAGCGAATATATATTCAATCTCCAAAGTCAAACTCATAAGTTCACAATGTATCATGCCGCCCTTGTGAGCTTTAAGATGATCTGAGAGAGAGAGAAGGGGTGGGAGAGAGCTGCTACACACAGCTACTCGTTCGCAATGCATCCATTTCCAATAATGCCCGCCTGAATGTGTGAATCACTTACCTTGTGCTTGCTGCTCGTTTTCAGAAGAATTAATCCAAGGTTTGTCATATTATGGTTTAAAGTAGGCATAAACTTTAGCTGGACAGTCAGTGTGTGCAGAGTGAGAAGCAGCACTGCTCTGCAGCCTCTGCTGATTACATTGATATGACCTAGATATGTCATATGCACATCTGACTGGCAAGATAATTAGTTATTTGGCAACACCTGTGTGAAATACCAATAGTATAATTTATAAAATGCTTTCATATAGCCTACTCTTAGTCTTAGAATAAGCTTTTTCTTTTTTTTTGGGTGGCCACACAAAGCTCCCTATAGGAGTGGTTGCACCACTCAAAAAGCAGATAAGAGTTTGATCTAGATCAACCTTTTTTGTTTTCACATATTGATCAAGACAGCCGTTACAGAAACAGTTATAACAGGTGGATATAATGAAATAATAAGACTAATAATAGAATAATGTGCATTAACCTCCAACTGGTCTCAGTTTTGGCACACCTCCTTGAAAAAGGCCTCCCATTGGCATTGGTCCTCCTGCTCCAAAACCACCACCTCCTCCACCTCCTCCTCCGCCGCCTCCTCCACCGCTTCCTCCTCCACCGCTTCCTCCTCCACCTGAATCTAGAGACGTTGAAAATAAAAAATAAAAAGCAGTGCAAATATTTAAAATATATCATTGAAAAGCCTACAGTAAATACAGTTATATTTAAATATAAATAAAGTTAATTTGCATGTAGAGAAATGTGTGGCAACATATGAGTTGTATGTTTGCAGGTCTGAAATGTGCATGTGTGTGTGTGAGAGAGAGAGAGAGAGAGAGACCTCTCTAAAAACGGGTAGCTTCTCTGAACCTGGTGCAACTCACTCTCTATAATCGGAGCACTTCTGTCATTGATGGCAGCAACTTTCTTGAGTTTGGCTCCTTTGCAGATGTCTCCCAGCAAGGCCCCTCTGCTTTTGCCGTCATCTCGGTTCAGCTTAGGTGCGGTGGTGTTTGCCTATAGGAAGATGTGATCAAAAGGTAAATTAAAATTCCACATGGCCTAACTGCAAATTGTAACTCAATGCAACTGTAAATGTGTAGTCTAATGTACAATATGGTCTACTTTTCATAATATAGTGTATTGCGATATGATGTGAGAGTGCTGTCTAGCCAACACCAACTCAGGACTCCTGAATCGTTGCCCTCCACACTCAACAAGTCACTAAGACACATTCCTGGCTATCAATCATTCATAACCAGGTGTTTCTGGCTGACAATAATAAAATAGCAATGAATTATTATAATCACTTTTATTGTTCAAGGTTCAGTTTAAAAATAAATAATTAACTTTCCAACAGAACCATAGATGTGATGATAGCATGTTTATGGTGGAACAATGATTTGACAACATATAAACATACATATATTCCACTATTAGCTAAACAACGGAAATTATAGTAGTCAACTCTACAAACTTTGTATTTGTATTTTTTTATGATTGTACAGTTGTGTTATTAACCTGGTTGAAGGTGGGGGGAGGGGGTGGTCCTGGGGGAGGAGGGGGAGGGGGAGGAATTGGCATGGTGTCCCTCTGTTGGCACCACTGGTCGGTGTGGCAGTTGGTTCACCTTCTCTAATCAAAAGACACACACAGACTCCTGCAAAACAAAATGTAAAAAACTTTAGCAAGTCTTTTGAAGTTTGTCTAGTTTTAATTGACTAAATATAAGACTTTAGTCAACTAAACCTATAGTTGATTTAGTAAACTAAAATTGATGTTGGAGGACCTTGGTAATGTCGTAACGTAATGCCCGATTTGTAGACCGGCTACCAAAAATAGCCGGTTACAACGCGTAGATTGGCTATTTTTCGGAGTGCGACTCGTGCACACAACCACTCATAAAATTACTTTTCTCAGTTCTAACTTCTAATTCCTAATCTTTATCTAGTATCTAGCTGGCTGATCAGCAAATCAAATGGTCTGGTGCATTTTGAAGTGTACCCAAAATCAGAAAAGGCTAAATAAATAATCCAGTGGGCAGCTCTGAAAAGAATAGAAACTGTTTCAATAAGTATATCCAATCCACTTTATTTATTATGTATGAAGCACATTTAAAACAACAGGGTAGTATATAGACATAAGCAAGTGTAAAACCTTCAGTGATGTGGTCAGAAACACAACACTCAGGAAAGAAACAGGGACATTTAGCTCCATTTGTAAGATGAACAAGGGCCTTGTGTCAGAAAACAAAACAGAAAACGAAGACAGCACATATAGACCTTGTTAAAAGAGGCACATTATGCTGAGAGTATGGACAAACAAGTAAAGAAAATGTAAATTATGCTCATTCCACAGTCACACCACAGTGGGTGCATTGGCAATTTAAACCCCCCAGACATTCTTGTTAGAGGAAACCTGTTGCTGT
Organism: Electrona antarctica; assembly: GCF_951216825.1. Lineage (NCBI taxonomy): Eukaryota > Metazoa > Chordata > Actinopteri > Myctophiformes > Myctophidae > Electrona > Electrona antarctica. Next base: position 35,100,528 of record NC_136809.1, on the reverse strand, counting down.
AGTGGCTCCTTCAATACATTTATCATGTTGTCCCAAATTCTCAACATTGTCTGTCTGACTACTACTGTAACACTGCTTGAGGATTTTCAATGATAACATTCAAAAGTTTTAAATTACTCCGCCATCAGAAATGTGGCCACCACATATTGGGTGTTGGGATATGTGTCCACCACGTATTGGGTATTGGGATGCACTATCAATCATAAATAATGTTTGTTTTGTCCTACTGTCATTCAGACAGTTCTAAGGAGCGTTGTTTTAATAAAGCAAAGTAAATATTAATAAAAAATAAAACACACCTGCAGTATTATTAAACAGATTTTTAATCCAAAATAGCTTTGAACTTGTATCCGGACCAGAGACAATCAACATGAATTGTATTCCATAGTACAGAACAGATAGTCACCTCCATGTTTAATGTACCATCCTATTTCTCATTGTCCAGGCTTGGGACAGAACTGCCGTCAACTTGGAGTCATGATGAATGTCTCCTTGCTGGCTCTCCAATTGTAACTAGTAACTACAGAGCACCAATTGCAATTGTTATTGTCCCCACTGATTCAAACCAAGTGTTGCTTTGTAGATAGTTTTTGGTTAATGTCAGTGCTCAAGGAATTATCAGAAGCCATTATCACTGCCATGAACAACATTCATGAATAGGGCGATAGGATAGCATATCTAATGTTGGCACTGGCAGCACATCAGTCAACACTGCATGCTATGCAGACACCACTGTTTGTGATACATCTGGAAATAAACTCTGGTCCATCATTTCTACACTTGAGTTGTTTAGTGGATTGGATAATTGCACTCTCACACAGCATTAAGGAAAAAACAACACATATTGGCAATTTTCATATTTGTCAGTTTTTTTGGAACTCAGTAGCGGGTGGAAGATCCAAAAGCAGCCGCAACAGCTTGGCGGCACCTCCTCATGCTGTTCACCAACCTAGCCACGTTTTGCTGTGGGATGGCATCCCATTCCTCAGGTTTTGTTGCAACTTGCAAGTCATCCAAGGTGGTTCTGTTGGTCACTCTAGCTCTAGCACATACAGCATGCCCAAGCTGATCCCACAAGTGTTCAATTGGGTTGAGGTCTACTCTGGACTCAAGGCAGGCCATTCCATTCTCTCCACTCCCAAATTCTTGAGGTACTCGGTGATGATCCTGGCTCTGTGGGGGGCGACCGTTGTCATCCTGGACGATGGCGTTAGGCCCCAGATTCTGAAGATATGTGATCGCCACTGGCTCCAGAATCTCATCCTGATATCTATTGAGATTGCCTTCAATGATAACAAGTTCTGTCTTGACTGTGAGAGAGATACTGCCCCATACCATACCAAGTGTTGGGCTGCGTAATTGCGTATGGATCTTCCAGACGCTACCGAGTTCCCCAAAACTGAGTGTCAAATTAATAAAGTGTAAAAATGGCTAATGTGTTGTTTTTTGTTTTTATTATTACTGTGTGAGAGTGCAATCATCCACTCCACTAAGCAACTCAAAGCAAGGGTGAATACCAACCACTTGCCATTTTGGCAAATACGCACATGATAAGCTCTGTTGCTCATTCCACAAACGACCGATCCTTACAAGCTATACCTTGTTGTAAAGGTGACTACTCAACGATTAAGATGATATAAAATACAATACCAATTGGTATTATTAAAGTGGAGAAATAAATGGACCAAATATGGCTCTTGTGGAAGTCCCTATAGGTCTCCCGGCCTCCCACCCCCCCCCCCCCCCCCCCATCTAGGTGTGCCCTGGGATTTTTTGGCTATGAAAAGTGTGCCTTGGCAGAACAAAGGTTGGGAAACACTGCTGTAGGATGTAGTCTGATACATTTTGGGGTCAAAAGTGTAAAGAGGTCAAAGGTCAAATTCACCATAGTCATGGTCAAATTGACAATTGTGACACCTCAGGAATGGAGACGGAACAGGAGATGTTGTGGCGGGCAGGGTTTGCACTCCCAGGTGCGTTTTAATCACATGCCATGACAGCCATTTCCAACTCAGCTGTAAATATATGTAATGGATAAATAATATGTATCCAGTCCACCGCTGTGAGGAAATTTGGTGCAGACTTGGAAAGTGGGCACAAGTAAGCACCTGTGTTTATGTCAACTGTATACACACTTCACAATACACCTTGGGCAAGAGTGTCTTGCATTTAGGTATAAAAGAGCAAGCTAACAATCAAGTTAGTTGCTCGCTCTTTATCAGAAAACAGGTCATTAGCCGACTTGTGGGACAACATTTACAATGATTTTAATTGTCATTCGAAAACAGGATCATTCAGTCACTGTAGCAGTTACAGTCAATATTACCCTACCCAGATAGGGTATAACAAGGTCTGGGGGACTCTGGGTGAATGTTTAGTGAAATATTGACTGAAGTTGTTCAACTGAGATGTGATAGTCACTGTTAAAGTATGTCCGATTCAAAAGGTGTTTGTGTAGCAGCATTGACATAATTTAAAATTAATAGCACTCTCTCAGATGGAGACAAAACATATATATTTTGGTATATACTTTCATGGATAAAGGGCTCCAAACTTTTACCCTTCTTAAAAATTGTAACAATATATGCAAAGCCATTCTAAATCTGTCATCTCTGATTGAGGTCACCGATTCTCCCCAAACCAGTTAGCCGTCTGGGCCCATTGTTGATATGGCACGTTAAGCTGGCTTCTAACCCCACCCTCACCCTTCTTCACTCTTCCACTCCAACAGGCTGCCTGGTTTAAGTGTTAGAGCAGGTTTTCACAGAGGAGAAAAAAACTAATGGAATGTCACTGAGCAAGCTCGCCAGTGAGAGAGGACTACAACAAACGGAAACGCACCGCAGGGGAGACAGAAACTGAGAGCAGAGTTTGTCATCTCTTCTCTGCGTTGAAAATATTCAAGTTCCACTGCTGGGTATAACTTGGATCGAAGACGAGTCAAAACCACAAACCCAAGTATAGCTGAAAAACAAAGTGCTTGTAGCCATCGTGGTGGACAAATACATCAAAATAACCAAGTTTAGGTTCCGAGTACCATCATCTTGTAGTTACTGTTGTTCAGCTAATATGTTCCATGTTCCAAACAAAAACAACCACCATCATCATCATGAATGGTAAATGGTGCATTTATATAGCACCTTTTATCCAAGGCGCTTTACATAGATTGTGCATCAATTCACCCATTCACACACACATTCACACACTGATGGCAGCTGAAACCATGCAACGCACCAACCAGCACATCAGGAGCAATTTGGGGTTCAGTGTCTTGCTCAAGGACACTTCGACACCAACTCTGGGGGAGCCCGGGTTCAAATAGGTTACCAGCATCCAGCCACTCTACCTTTGAGCCACCGCCACCGCCTCACCATCACTAAAGACGAGTCAGAAATCGGGGCATCATGGCATGTTTGGTGGGATTATTTGATGTTCTATCTAGTTGACAAAATCATGCCAATGTGACAATTTTGTGATAATGATGATAATAATAATACCCTGTTGAATCTATGACTAGAGGTTAGGTCAGCGTTGAAGACTGTGTTATAACTAACTTACCACACAAAAGGTTCAGCCTACTTTTCATCCTAAAATATGGACCATTGTTTTACCACTGCAGAAGCAGAGATGAACCAATATTAATTTGACTAATGCTTTTTTTCCCTTAATACAAGTAATGTGATGTCTCAATTTAAGTAGGTCATGATTGCCATGGTTAGCTAGCTTCCTTTTAGGTCTCTATAGATATAGTTGGCAAATAATCAATGAGAGAAAATGTCCCCCTTTGGGGGGAAAGCTGGAAGCTGAAACACAGCCAAGTGGGGAAGGGGGCGGTCATTGAGGAAGTTTTGTGGAAGTAAAATAGGTAGGGAAAAGGCCTATTTATCTATATTTTTCAAAAACTACGAGTTTAATGTTGCCCAAACAAACAAGGTGTTGTTTAAAATGATCATATGATAGCCATTAGCTAATTGTATCACTGCCAGGATCCACGAGATTGTATCACCAATAACACTTGTTGAACATAAACAGCTAAGACTTAAGCCATAATTTGAAGATGCCAAAGAAATATGCAAAAATAATTAAACTATGAATATGTCGTTTATGATGTACAATGGCAGGAAGAGTTATTTTAACTCAGAAAGGTGGGAAAATTGAAAACATAGATCTAGTTACACTCTCTAGGATTTTGTCGTAGATACAAACAGGCAAACCTTCAGTTAACCTTAAAGCACACATACAGGCCCAGAAGGCGAATTCGTGCCCTTAGAATGAACATGTCCATTCTAGCATGCAACAGTATTAGCCACATTATAACTTAAATAATAGGATCAACAACTCACCCTGTCTCGAAGAGGATCGCAAGTCTTGTCCTCCCAAAACAACATGAATGGAAAGTGCTGCTGTGGCAAATCTTTACCTAAAAAGCAGTTCCTCTAAAAGCTTGACAAAAATATACGAGAGGGTGTCTTATCAAGAGACTGCGATGTTTGGAACGTTCCACACGTTGTTAAATCTAATAAAAACAACAAAACAACAACGTTAGCACCAAAGTCCTGAAGTTAGCAGAGCTAACGTTAGCTTGGTTGCTAGTAGTTAGCCGCTGCTAGTTGGAAGGTGTTTACTAATGCCAGCTGTCAGTGTCAGCGGCCACTGACTGTCCGCTTGTCGATGTAAACAGGACTTCCTCCTCCTTGCTAATAATGTTGTCATGTATAAAAACACCACAACAACTACTATAACTTGATCGACAAGATGTCGTTACGCTGCCGACAACAAACTTTCACCTGCTCGCTCGTCCAGCAAGCAGCAAAAACGGTCGGCAGGGAGAGACTCCCGTTTATCGTTGGTTGGTTCTCGGAAACCCGGAAATGGGCCGGCCAACACAAAATGGAGGCAGGTAAAGGTTTATACTTTATACCCCAGGCATACGACGGTGTCGCGCGCCGTAAATAGAAGATTTACAAGCTCATGCGCAATTGAACTACAAGAACCTGAAGCGCTGTGAGGCGTGAGCTTGTAGGTCTGCTGTTTAGTGTTTTGGTGCGCCACCGGCGCGCGACGAAATCATCACTGGCGCTTGGGGCGCGCAAGCCCCCCCCGCCCTCCCCCAGTATTGTGGAAGTACTCACATTTTTACTTAAGTAAAAGTATCAATAATGCAATGTAGAAATAAAAATGTACTTGAGTAAAAGTACAAAAGTATCAAACGCAACAGGTACGGTCGCCCCTTTTCAATCTCGCCCCCAAAAGTGAAGAACGGTCGGTCGGTCGCCCCAAAAGCCGGCGAAGTCGCCCTAAAACGTATCCAAATGTATAGCAGGCTACTCATACAGAATATCCCATTACACACGTTTTCAAATGCGGGCTCACTCAAGTGGGATCATCATGTATATGTTTTGTTCTTTTGTAATAATAATCAAAATGCATAAAGTAACTATAGTAAGTTTTCAAATGATTGTAATGGAGTAAAAGTATAATAGACCTATTTGCCTTTGAGATGTAGTGGAGTAGAAGTAAAATTATTGACAATTGAAATTGAAAACAATTGAATAAAACAATTCAAAAAACAATTCAAAAAACAAATACCTCAAAATTGTACTTAAGTACAGTACTTGAGTATTACTTTACACCACTGTTTCTACTTTTGTATCTATGCAAACATCAGATTCGATAAAAAATAATGCATATGGTCTTGATCCAAGGCTACCAAAAACCAAGAAAATCCTCAGCAGCAAACACTGCTAGACTGAATTTTTGTGATTTGTAACCCGGCTTCCATTGGGATAGCTAGCTACCTGCTGCCAAATAATTCAGAGAAGTAAACATTTAATATAACTTACTATATTTTCTTCAAAACAACTGACCTCTGGAACAGCTTCAGCCAGGAATCTTTAGTAATAGTTTACATTAGGACTAATACTGTAGGTAGTAAGACAAAACTTGTACTGTCTGCGACAGCCAGAAACATGATCTAAAATTGATATTTGTAATGACAAAAATCACACTCATGTGAAGTGAGGGTCGCTCTTATCATACATCATATTCCGTGCTCATACACAAACACAAAGCTGTGCATAGGAGCAGCTAGCGCCCCTTAAAAAAAATGACATCCTGTGATCGTAATGTGAAACAAGCTCTTTTAACAGAATTCGCCCACTGTTTTACTCCTGTAAACCAGTGGTGATGAAGCCAATTCTGATTCACTCATTTAAATCATTTCACAATAAACAGACATGAAAATATATAGGCTCATTAATGTTGCCCTTCTGTTGAAATTGCATAATGCCTTCCTCCTCTGGGCCTTTCTTGCCTTTTGATAGTGCGTGTAGATAGTCAGGGGATATTAATAAAATGTCTATAATAAATGTCTTACCAAGAATTTTCTTCACCAATATGTTTCTAAAAGTGAAGTCAGCACATTTGGGCAGATTTGGCTATGGCCAAACTAGGGGTCAAACTAGGGGGTTTTCAATTGATTCTGAATCTATTCCAAGCATTAGTTTTGCACGAAAAACACTCCTTGGGCTTAAAAAGGCCATAGCCGTCATCACAAATGTGATGAGGTCAGCACATTTGGGCAAACTTGTCTATGGCCGTTTTTAGCCCAAGGAGTGTATTTCATGCAAAACAAATGCTTGGAATGGATTCAGAATGATGAAACCACCTAGTTTGACACATCACATGCAATTTAAAGCCTAATGAAATTTAGAACATTTTGTCATATATTGGCTGTTGATGGTACCCCGACTTTCAGCAGCTGTCAAAAATTCCCCTAGGGTGGTTGAATATAAAGTTTATAAACCAATGTGGGATATGTTAGTAGACACCTTTACAAACACATTGGGGAAGAAAATTGTTGGTAAGAAATGTATTCCCAGATTTGACATTATACTGATAATATTCCCTGATGTAACAGGGAGAAAGAGCCAGGGAGTGACACAATTTAAGGACCAAAGGCTGCTGGGCCTGGGAATCAATCTGGGGACTCACTGTTGGGCATCAGAGAATATGTGGAGAATATGTCACATATTCTTGGGATATCTGTCCATTATTATAGATAGTCATGACGGTAATCAGAGCACACTCAAGACAGTTGACAGGTTCATTAGTATTCAAAGACAATTGCTTTATTTAGAAATCTTACTAAATCATACATCTCCTGATGCACAAAATTGCATTGCCATTTAACCAATAAATGACTGATTCAGAAGGCACTGTTGAACATGACTGCTCACTGGTTGTCATTTTATGCACCCATGAAACTCAAACTCACCAAAATGTAAAATCAATAGCTTGTCCAACAGGTACAAGTCGGTGCCCATTTCCAAACCAAAACAAATGGTTTCTATTCTCAAAATAGAATAGCACTGCCTTTGCAGTAATCAAACAAATGAATGTACTTGAACATGCACATAATTACATAGCATGAACAAGTATTACTTTTAATGGGTATCAGCAGTTGTTCAGAGTGTTGTATTGCTGGGTTGATTCTTGATTTAGTCAGAATGTCTAGTGTGTTTGATAAATATATATGCAACATTAAGACAAGTGGTTTGATTCAATCATTTCACAGATATTAGTGTATCAGCCAAAATAGTAGTCTCTCTCTATGCACAAAGACAAACTGACAAAGTTTACCTTCATTAATCAAAAGTTTTATGCAAATAAGTAAATGTCCACCCCTTGCCTCTTGTTTCAGTTCAAAATAGGCTAGCGCCCCTCAAAAATGTATACCTCTGCTCCAGACAATCTGCTCAAATTTTCTTTTTTTACTGTCATGGCAACAACACGGACATCATTCTTAGAACAAAATTTCAAGTATAATTTTCAAAAGTCCAATTAGAATAGTCCAAAAGATGGATTCCTCTTCCTGAAAGTCCTCCTCTGATGATTGAGGGAATTTCTGATGCCCTTGTGCATCTTCTGTTGGGTACGAGTACGATCCTTTATGAAACGGGTCCTGTGGTACCATCTGATCGTAAAACACCCGCATTTCAAACTCACTCTCCAGGTACGACGGGTGGCCGTAAATGCCAATCCCCACAGGCCTCACAAAGTCCCCTGGCACCACCAACACATCCTGGCCGCAGGTGGCAGACTGCAGCTTGTAAGTGTCATAGCTGGGCCGCAGGGTCTTGTCAGACACGTATAAATCTGCATCTCCCTTGAGGCTGCGCATGTGTAGAATGATTCTGCCATCGTGGTTGAGACGCAGGTAGCTGTAGTTTCCCGCGCCGATGTGACCCTGAACCACATGAAGCAACACCCACTCCTCTGGGACGCTGTCACCTTCTTCAGAGGGATGGAGGAACCCTCTGGCCTGAGACAGAAGGAGAGCTACAACTAGGGTACTGCAGTACAGCATCATGCTGAAGGCATCCATCAGTCAGTCACAGACTGGGTGATGCCAGAGGACCTAGAACACAAAGAACACATTTATGAACATTACACTGCAGTGCTGATGTTCGATAAAACTTAACCGATATGTCAACTCTGGTGATTATGAGAGTATGGATATGTACAATGCAGAGGTATTGTTATATACACAGTATATGGAGTACGTCGTCAGCACTAGATGCAGGGGTTGTCTGTCTTGGCCAGCTCCATATATGGAGCTCTAAATCAACCACGCCCAAAATACGGAGTTACCTATTTTACCGCTGTTTTGGCGCTGTAGTGCTGAAATGATTTCGGCTCGTCAGACATTTTCAGTAGCACCGAAGAGCCGACTTTAGGACGTTACCCGCCACCGCCCCGCCCCCCCCCCCCCCCCCCCCCCCCCCGAACCTCAAATGACGTCACATTGTAGGCTCTACAGAGCCGAACCGACTTTTATTCGGCTCTAAAATAGGAGTATGAATCGGCCCTTAGATACTGGATAACTCCATATAGAGTACCAATATTCAGTGCCATTGGGTAACTATGGTGACCTATTAAATTGAAAGTGAGTGAACTGTGAAAGCGTTCGTAATAGCCCCCAAAGGTGCTAAAAGTGTCCTTGTGCATGTCAGTCCAAGCACCCATAGTTACAGGAAAATAGCCTTGTGGGAAAAGTGTGGGTGTGCCTTCCACACTGGGGGTAGGGATTTGATACCTGAGAAACACAATTGTACAACTACAAATTAAATAAGACACCATAGACAAAGAAAGAAACCATGCATGATTTCAATACATTTAGACCAAGTCTAACCAAGGGAAGATTGAAAAGAATCAACTGTTACTCTTGAGGTCTGTAGGTAACCCATTACATACCACAGTTGAACCACTGACTGTTAAAAGCAGTGGGTTTCAACCCCTTCCATATCAAGGACTATTATCGATTCAGCATTTGTGCCACAGACCACCATTTGACACTTAGAATTTTGTTGTTGTTGGATAAGATTTCGTCCACAATTCCATGCTGGATAGTATTGATGTGGTACCATAGGAATAGGAGAGTATTGGTTGGTATCTTACGTAAAATCCGTTATTTGATCAGCTCTGAGGTAGCCACTGTGTTATATTATTCTATGATTTATCCGTAAATTAATTATTGTAATATAGTCTGGGCTTGTACTCATCAGACCAAACTTGAGCCATTATACCGTCTTTTTCTTCAGAAACGAGCTGTAAGAACAATAAGTTGTGTAGTGTACATCCAAGACATTCATCTCAGACTTTGTCAATTAGGTGTCCTCAGTGTTTACCAAGTGAACCATCTTCAAATTGGTCTATTTGTTCATGGCTCACTGGGGAAAACCCTTCTCTCCTTTTTTCATAATCTATTTGGGTATAATTCTCAGGTCCATAATTACTCAACACATAGCTCAAATCACCTCAGACCTCCAATGGCCTGCACGTCTCAAACTCAGTTCAATATAGGCTATAGAGAGGGTCTAAAATATGGAATGCTCTGCCTGTAGGCCTACATCTAAGGGAGTTGTCAAATCATCAATTCAAGAACGGTCTAAAATCACTTCTCTTAAACACCACATACTTCCCTTACAGCCTGCCAATTTAACCTGTTTTGTGACTTTGATTTTCTTGTGATTTGTTCTGCTGTTTTCTTTTCTTGTTATTTTGTCCATATATTATTTTTCTTCCTCTGTGTAATGTGTATTTGTAATAGATATGCAATTTCAATGTAATGTAATCTTAGATGTTCTTGGAGAATGCCACTTCTTAGCCCCTGGAAGATTTTTAGGCTTTCTCCTTCTCGTGTTTTTCTTTGTAACATTTTTTGAGTGGTGCAACGACTCCCTTACGGAGCTATGTGTGTGGGTGCCTGGGTGGGTGGCTGGCTGGCTGGGTGGCTTGGTGGGTATGGGCACGAAAACAGCATGGTTGTTTTTCACCACCTGTGCCCAACCTAACACATGCACGTATTAACTGTATATATGATGCCTTCGGGTGTCAGTACAGTACAGTACAGTACAGTACAGTACAGTACAGTACAGTACAGTACAGTACAGGGACAGCCACACTGTAACTCTGCCGTTTCGGACGCGGGGCGGTTGCTGTGGGTCTGGAACCCCCACACAGAGTTGCAACACTCACTTCACACGGGTGTGATTTTAAATATTTTGTAAGTGAAAACAAACAAAGCATTGATACTCTTACTCAAGTAAAAACTATGGAGTACTTCTTCCACCACTGGTGGGGACGTGGGGTAAAGGTTAATAATGTTTTATTATGTCATGACTCATGTTATGTTTTAGCCGTGCGTATGCAGCGTTATACTTGCTTGGGACCGTGAGTGAAAGCTGATACATATGATATAGTTAGTACTATTAAATGACATCGTTGCCTGGCTGCAAGACCGTCACGAATCTAAAAATAAGGCGGTCCTGAATGATTTACTTCATCGTGACATAATATGCATAGAACAGAAGTCAGATAGTGGACTGTGGACTCCTTAGCATTGAATGTTTTACATTTTAGTAAATTCCTCCACTTTGACTGGACGAAGAGGAATGAATAATTGTGAACGACGTCTTATAATTGATATTTCCACCAACCCACAGCTTTGTAAATGAGCTTAGATGCACGTATTAAGCCGAAAGGCTAGATATGGTACTTCAACCTAGTGCTAATGCTAATGTTACCTTAGCTATGAACTACAGTGAGATCCTACGAGTAAGCCAAGGTACTGTACGTCGCGATTACTTCAAGCTCCTGAGAGTCAAACCAGATATATAAAGTTAACGAGTTGTTGGCTGTAAATCATCTTGAATAATACTTACATCTGTCATTTTCTGATCCGCATTTTTAGAAGCAACATAAATAAAGTTCACTTCTTCACTTCCTCTTCCTTTAATCCCCCTCAGTGGCAGACTTCAGACTGCTGCCATCTACAGGTTAGCACTGGGTATAACAACGTTGACCTAAATTAAATTATACAAAAATAGCAGGAATGTTGTGGTTCTCATTAGGTTAAGGACCCAGTATATATTTTCCCACCCGGACTCCCGTCACAAAATAATTAGTGCCAGGGACCCTCATGCAAGATATGTGTAAAATATTCCACATTTGTCATTTATATTTATGCTTTTAGAAGTGCATTTGTCAAATAGATGATGTATAGGCTATATATAGGTTTAAAGTGGTTAAACTGATTTCAATGTTATACTAACAAATTGTGCTATGATATAAGTAGGGGGTAGGAGTAAATAAGTCTTTACTTCTTCCTACTCCTTTTTGGACATGTTGGGGATGATCAATGATTTGTTTTGTTTACTTTGTGTACTACATTTTTGTTTTAATATTGTGTCTTTCATTGTTATTTATTTATATTTAGTTTTTGAGGGCTAGACCCTCGGACCCTCCTATATCCAGCTTTTGGTGTCTGTCCACAAACTTTGTCCTACACAAACATTAAATTCCCATTGACAATGAATGGAGAATTTTACGTCATAGTGTCTGAGCAAATAGACAGTGGCTATTTTACGTCATGATGATGTACGATGATAAGAGCGCCCCTCACTTCACACGGGTGTGATTTTTTTACCCGTTCAAAATAAAGATCAGCTGGAGATACTTGTTAAAAGTATCACCAGTTAGTTCAAATTCACCTATTCACCGATAGTTTTATATGACCATTTGAATTATTTATCAACGTGCAGTTCATGGCCTAATGAAAGTCAAGCTGTGGGCTTGTGTGTGTCAGACTGACATGAGAGACTTTGACAAGCCATACTAGACGGTGTTATTCCAGCATTTTGTTCATGGGAAGTCAACTATACAAAATACCCAAATCCTGTTGCTGCTGTCTCTGCAACTGGTGGAGTTGGATGCCGACTCAGCTAGGGCCGGATCCTGGCTGAGTCCATGGGTGCCTGCCCCACTGAGACACTGCCTCATTTACTTTGGATGATTATTTTGCCACTTTTTTGTCCATTCACACACCAAAATATTGGTTCTTTGCAGAAGTTGAGGACTTGAGATGGTCTCTATAGGGGAGCTGCACCTTAGAGAGCTGCACATTAAAAAAGGAGCTGTTCAGTTGCTGGATGGTTCTTTCAACAACTGAACAAGTCAAGAACCATCTTTAAAGAACCATCCAGCAGTATTTAGATCAGCTGGATATGTGCTTTCACTATTATTTATATTGTTGCTGACGGGCAGAAACTTATATTTTAAACTTTTTGTGTTTTTTCATGAATGAATATCCTACTTAACATAATATACTACAGGGTCACACAAAAGTATAATAGACGACAAGCTCTATTTTAAATTTGAATCCTGAAAAGTAACCGTTTTGGACATTATGAGCTATGAGGTGGCCACAGTAATTCAAATGTTCAACTTCAGGTTGATTTTTGTTTCCAATCTGCCCTTGAGAAGGGTCTGACCTGATATTTGGTAGCCTACTATAACACACGCACACGCGCGCGCACACACACACACACACACACACACACACACACACACACACACACACACACACACACACACACACACACACACACACACACGCGCGCGCGCGCGCGATTAGCTCCTACACGCTCCAAAGTAATTGTCTTTCCATGTTACCGCTAGAGGTCATGCTTACTCCGTCCTTTTACCAGTCCACAGTCGCTCCTAGGCCTACTGTCTGTTCTGGGATTAGTTTCTCACAAAAAACACTTTAGGCTTAACTGCATTTACTTTTTCCGTCCATGAATGCATTCCTAAATCCAGAAGGTATTTCTATTGGACAGCCTGGACAGGGATGTTTTGTCTACCCCCCGGCCCTTTTGATACTAGCTCCTCGCCACTCGCCCTACACACTTGTCTTGGCTTGAGCATAGATAAGATGGGAGGGGAACCCCGGTGCCGTCTCTATTATTTATATATCTATGCTCAAACCGAGTGAAAGTGTGTAGGGCGAGTGGCGAGGATCTAAAGAGGTTTCAAAAAGAGCCTAAAGGCCCAGGAAAGAGCGAGAAACTCTGGCAGCATGGAGCGCCATACTGTATGTATGGGATCTAAAAAACAAGTTAAGCAACTAACAGTTTTGCCTCTCATTTGCCGAGAGGAAATTTGTGGCAAGCTTGAAAAGGGGTTGGGACATATTGATGTATCAAAAAGTGTTGTGTTGCATATCAGCATATGTTGCGATTGTTGTCCAAAATGCAAAGCATCAATGCAACTAACCGTTCATAATTTATTGTAGACTAGGGATTCTGTATGATGTAACTGAGAAAGCTCAGTCCCACAGCATTTTGCCATGTGGAACATCCTAGTAGACAATTGTGCAGTACATTCCTTTATGCATGGTCACTTCTTAATTGCATGGTAGAAATAAATAATCAATGTCACTGTGTCTTGTTTGGACAGGCTGTCAGATAATTCAATGTTAAAAACAAACAAGGACTCATTTAAACAGTATAATATAATCATAAAGCACTCAGAAATATTAGCCATAAATTCACATTAAGGAATAACATTCAAATATTAGAATTTTCTCCCCATACTCGTCTACATTGATTTGTAAGCATTTTATTTTATTCTCATAAGGTATATATTTCAGTTATATACAGTGTTCATATCTATTGCAGATTTCTTATCACCATCTGTAATTAATTATGATCAGTCAACTTGGCAGTTAAGTGTATGTTCATACAAAATGTAAATTTGATTTAAGAACCGTTTTACATATCAAATTAGTTTCCAGACAGGCACACACACATTCACACGCACGCGCACACACGTCACTCATAAAATCAACTGTACTAATTTCACATCGCTTTTATAGACTTATTTTCACTTTAATGAACACCAACTGTATTTTTTTAAACAAAAAAAGCACAACAAATGTTCCAGGGAAAAGAGTCTTGACAACAAGTTGGATGATCTTCGGTATGTTTTCATAGCCACATCAAATTGTAAATTCTATATAGATATACTCGCTCAACAAGTCTGCATAAATCTGTCACATTAGATACAATTTACTTCGCAGTGGAACTACCACCACTTCAGCGTAATAATTATTGCAAACCAGTTGACCAATTTAAGGCTTATCCAAGTTCATTAGCAGAGTAAAGTAATCCCGTCACTTCAAACTGGGCCTGCATGCCACTCACTCAATCGGACCCTTAAAAAAAGAGTGCCTCCTGATGATACTTCAAAACAAAGGCCCCAAAAATGTAGTGTTGTCATCTTTCTCTTTTTTTTCATTATTTCTTTTTCCAGAGACACTGGATTATTTCAACATTTAAATAAATCACTGCATTTACATCTTATAAAAACAACATTTATATGCCAATATTTTCTTTCCATCAAGAGTGGCAGATAAAGAAATGTTTTAAATATGTTATCATTTGTTGTTTTGCCATACTAGTATGCATCCGTCTTTACTCTGAACAGAGCTGGGGAGACACGGGGGGTACGACATGATGTGATGGGCTGATTGAGTGCCAAGGATGGGAACATGAGGGTAGACGGGTGAAGATAAGACCATGAAACACTGCGATTTAGATTTCTGTGGAACATTGTCTGCAAGAATGCTTGCATTATACAGTATACAACGTAGTACCATGCTAGCGCTGCTCGCCTCATCCTAACCGTTTATTAGCGATGGAGAATCAGTGCTTTTTGCCATAAGTTCAGAACTATCGCCAAGAAAACAGCATAAACTATTATTAACCCCATTCTGCCCAGGCACCTTCTGCTTTTTAACCAATCACAATGCTCAAAAAGAAAGAAAAAGAGGGGGGGGGGGGGGGGGGGGGTCAGCCATGAAGAAAATCGTGTTTGTACATAGGTAAAACAAACCAAAAGTAAACAAAACAGCAACACAGGATATCATACTTCATGCGTTGAAAAACAAGTGGCAAGAGAAAAAGGGTGGAGGGTGGAAAGAAATTCACAGTTTCTTCAACTACAACTCTTTTTTTTGCGCTAGAGTGCATGTTAGGTGGGATGGGAAGATTGATGCAGAGAATACGCGTCCACAGGGATTAGCAATCTCGCAGGTCATAGTGTTTGTGCATGAGGTTAGCACTAGCAGTGGTAATCTGATTGGGCCATTGTGTGTACCAGTAACATTGTCTCATGATCATCAACTCCTAGTGGACAGAATGGGGGTAACTACATTCCTTGTCTGACTGAAATGGATTTGTTATATAGAAAAGTCTCTCGATTCCAACGCCTGGTTAAATTCTTGGCTTTGTCTGTCGTCTTGTTTTTTTTTCTTCTTCCTCTCTTCAGTTTTTTTTGTCTTTTTTTGTCTGTTTTTGTTGATTAAGTTTCTTTAGAGAAATGAAGCCTGCTTGCTTTAAGTGCGCTGTGGGTCTCCCTCTCTCTCACTGGTCTGCACTGGGGGGCCAAGGCAGCTATGACGCTGGGCTGGGAGGTCCGCGCTGGAAGGAAGGGGGGGGGGGGGGGGGGGGCTGGGGGAAGGTAACGGTGGGCAGGGCAGCTTTCCTTCTCTCAGACGGGGGGACCTTTGCGCTGCAGTAGATACTGGTGGATGTCGTCTGCGTCACGCTTCAGCCACGCAGCGTTGAGGAGTATGTTCTCACAGCACTGCTGCACCGTGCGCTCTGCTGAAGGGGCGTGGTGGCTCTCGAAGAAACTCTGTGGAAGGGAGGGATTACAAAAGGGTGATCATTTTTTAGGCCACTTATTTATTTGCAGCAGTGGTTCTCAATTTCTTTTTTATGTCAAGGACCCCCAAAATTATATGAATTTGGCCCCGGGGCCCCATCTTGTGCCAGGGATGATGAAAGCTGATAAAATATATCCATGGATTCAAGTCTCCATGGGGTGAGTAATCGATAGAGTAATCGATAGAGGAAAAAAAAGTCATTTTGGGGGTGAACTATCCCTTTAAAGGCCTCCAGCTATCACCATTATTACCAGACATAATCGATCCACTAGTGTTGCAACCCAACCCAATGTACAGTAGTTATTTATTCATGATAATTGATGGTCAATTAACTGCCTGTACAGTAACAGCCACCATCAAATGAATACAGAATTGTTTCTCAAAAGGCTTCAGTGGCAGCGGTGGCCGAACGGATTGCGGAGCGGTCTCGATACCGGAAGGTCGCCAGTTCGAATCAGCGGTCCGACACGTTAAAATTACCACCGCTGAAGTGCCCTTGAGCAAGGCATTTAACCACTACCATGAAATGTTCTATGAGCAGGGCCTGGCTGGAAACAAGTTCTTGAGCTTAGCCCAGATACCCTGGGTAAATATAGTAACTTTGCTTTGCGTCGTCCCTCAAAGAACATACTTTTTTTTTCAAGGCACATGAAAACGTCAAAGTACATAAACAAATGTAATACTGTTCCCAGAAACATTAAAATATCAGCAAGTTCAGATTAAGATTCTTCCCTCCATGATTTGGCATATGTAATTGCATTACCGATACACTATTACTCAATTCTGTGACCCTCACCCAATATATACAGTAAATCACCCACAACACGTGACACACAGTTAGCGTTACCCCAAGCACTTATTAAATATGGTTAAAATATAAAATCACCAATGTTAATTTTCTTGTTTATTTATTTTAGACAAAGAAATAGATAGCTCCACTATTTCAGCACCATTATAAATGGAATTAGACAGCTCCAATACTGGTGGCATAGGACCCACAGTCCACACACAGTGAGACAACAATTTGACATTATTATTAGCCTATATTATTTGGAGCGTCTCATTACATATGATCGTTTATTTTCTGTGTGCAACATGCTTCCATAGAAGACATGATCCAAATGACTGAAATCAATCCATGCATACGTCTCAAAAGACAGCGAGTCCACAAACCAGAATCTCGTATACAAACTGCTTAGTTGCAGTCATTGGAACAGAACATGTCACAGGCGTAATCTGAGACACATAGCATGCATGGACTAAATAAAAAATCCTAATGCAATTTGTGAAACCGTGTGAAAGGAGCCCCCACACACACTTGTGCGGTTTTTCATAAACAATTAGCATGATATGCAGAATTATGATGTTTTGGTAGACATACAGACAACCAGTTGATGCAAATTGATGCTAAAGTCAGCCATACCAGCCCTGACAAAAAGAAGAAGAAAAGGATAGTCATTTTGTGTTTTAAAACAAAATGGCAGACGTCAGAGGGTTACACCTTTGGAACATGACCACTTCAAATAATCTTTCATTTTACAATAACAAATAACCGGCTATCTACAATCTTACAGATTAGAACTACAGTTTGTAGATAGCCTATTTTCAGTGCATAGGCATACTTTCATAGAACACTGCTGACTTCTATGGAATCCAAATATCTGAATGGCATGGCGACTAAGAACTTTAATCCATGAGCACGAGGCACAACTCAAAATGTCACAGGAGAAAGGCATATGCAAACAAATGTAATTATAAACCTCTTGTTTTGTGTAGTGTGGGTGAAAGGCCCCCACAGTGGCAGGTCTAAAAAACCTTGCACATAATTCATGTTGCTATAAAGAAATGTTCTTGTGAGCCTGAGGGAGCTGGATTTGTATAGCAATTTGTTTAAATATATTAATTTCCAAAAAAGTAGATGTAATGTAAAGAACGCAGGGCGCTCACCTTCACTTCAGCCGCCATTTTGTCAACAGCAAATCCATCAACGGAGAGCTGCAAAGACAGGTGAACAAAGAAAGTATCCACATCACATGACACCATTATGCTTCTCATAGGACTAGTATTCCATTTCAATCCATGTTCTGCTTTAGAGAAAAATCACTGACAATACACAGTATTCTAGACAAAAAAGGTTTTGGAGAAGAGAAAGAGGCCAGATCTACCATATCGTCTCTGTTGGGTGGGTGAAAACCTCACTTCATATGTCCAAAACTGTTACTTTTCAGGGTTCAAATTCAAAAATAGCAAAAGTAGCAGATCTGCAAGCTCAAAACCTGCCGTTTTGCGCCGTGTTTCGAGCTTCTGGATCGGCTACTTTTGAGTGACTCTGTAGTATGATAAAAGTGTTAATTTACATAAAAACACAGAAAGTTAGAATATGGACTGGAGACAAGTGGTTTCTGCCCGCCAGCGGCACAACTATAAATGAGTTAATGGTAAATACATTCTAGAGGATTCGTGACAGACCAAGAGGAAGGGCATTTAAAATGGACATCTCATCCATCCTCAAAATCGTTGCTCAATAGCATTGTTAATGTTTCTTCTTTTGTTCTTAAGAGATTAATCTGCTAATCATCGATGTCATGTTTTCATCCAGTTGTAGTGTATTGCATTATTAAAGTCGGAAGGAAATAGCAAAAAGGGAAAAGAAAGAAAGAAAAGAAACCGAAATAAAGAACGTTTCTAATACTCATCTTTCTTTAAAGTAGGATAGAAAAAAATGAAGATTGAATAATGTGATATAGATTTGTTTTTGTCAGATAGATTACATAAGTTCTACTTGACATCTTGCCTGATAGCAATCTATGTTTTTATTGCTGATGTAACCGATTGCCATGACTGAGTTGAATAAGTCAATTTATTTGCATCAGCATCAATTGATTGGAAAAGTACATTTGGATGGAAACAAGAGAAATGGCAACATTACTTATGCTTATAGTTGCATGTGGGTGTCGCGCCTCAGAAGTAGCAGATCTACAAGCTCACAACATGTAGTTGTCGTACAGTGTGCGCTTGTAGATCTGCTATTTTCGATGCATAAAACACTGGCACGCAACAAAGTACAGATCGGGCATAAAGTAGCTGAAGGACATGCAGGATGTTGAACACTTTCCCAGATGCAGAGGGAACATACAGCACTGCAACTCAATAAGTCAGCATCCATTCAGTTGGGAATCAAAGTCACTTTTTGCTCTAAAACAAATAAATATAAAGGGAATTTGTCCGTGTAAACTTAAACTGTATACACCGCCAAACGGTAACACAAATTACAACAAGGGCAAAGGAGAAGTATGCATAGCTGAGCCACTCACACCGCACTGCCAGATGACCACAGCAGTGTCCTAAAAATGACCTCAGTGTCCTAAAAATAGCTTGAGACAAGCATTGAAATGCATTCTCATCCTTCTACGAGATGTTATGCCAGACCATGTTAATCAATAATTCAGTCTTTGTGACTTTTGACCACCAAATTGCACCATGTCAAATACTCAGTGAGATATCCAACATAATGAACATATAGACACACAAGACAGCACAGGCACACAAATTACAATAGTTTTGCAATCACCTCACAGCTCACCATTTTACTTACTTTTTACTTAACCATACAACCATCCATACAGGGAACAGCAGAATACATACACTCACTGTATACTACTTAGTAGAATTATAGAAACTAAATTGCAAAATATTACTACCACAGGTGGACAAAGTGCTTACCTTGATGAGCCGCGATATGAGGAATCCACCCTGGTAGCGGTTGTGAAGCTCATCCCAGTTGTCCTTCACAAACTTCCAGGCGGCTTTTCTGCCTTGTTTACTGCTGCCTGCCACGCCCCCGATTACCGACACCGTGTCCTGTGGACGAACCTCTTCCTGTAGGAGGAGGAAGAACATCATGTGTAGCTGGTGATGAATCAATCAATGGTGTAATCATAGATAAATAATAGATGCCTCATTGGCCGCTGCCGTTCATTGGAGCGATGCGTCTCCAGTGTGAGGAGGAAGTCAAGCGGAAGTGCGGAAGGCACACTGCGTCACTGCCACTCAAGTGACTATAGGCCAATCACAGCGTGTCTTTTCCGAGCTTTATTGGCATGATGAAACAAAGCTTACATTGCCAAAGCAAGTGCCGCTGGTTGGCCTACCGAACATCCCCTTCTGTGACGCACATGGAAGCTTGGCAAGCTTCCGCTCATGCTTCCGCTATTCTTCGCAAGGAATCTCGGGAAAGCTTGCCTCCATGTTGCCTCCCCTCGAGAGACACACGCCCCCAGAGTCTACCTTTTTAGTCTATGGGTGTAATACTGTGTCGTGCCTGGCTGACATCTGACAGAGGATGTCTTCCCACCATGTCAAACTCTACTTCCCTAGTGGAAAAAAGTCCTCCTGACCCCTGCAGGGTGTGTTCATTGCACCAACATCACACTTAATTAGGGAAAGGTAGCCAACTTTATTCTGCCAAATAAATGCTTACCAATAGCTTTCTTCACAAATGTGTTCATAAAGGTCTCTAGTATCACCTCTCAATTTGTTCCAACCCAACTCCCTTGGGAAACTTTGTGACAGCTGCTGAAAGTTGGGGTACCATTAACAACCTATATGCAGGAAAAATGTACACATTTTCATTCTGCTTTAAGTAGCATGTGACGGACGGGTCAAACTAGGGGTTTTACATGATTCTGAATCCATTGCAAACACTCCTTGGGCTAAAAACGGCCATAGAAGTCATCACATTTGGAAAAGTGACCGTTTTTCAAAACGTCACTCATTGCAGTGATCACTCGAGTCTGTAGGTTTGCACACTACAAACATTGGAGGATAAGAACCCTCCTCACCAAGGAGTCTGGTCAGCTTCTTATCCAGTAAACCTCAGGCTTGATAATTACAGCTCCCTTCTCGCTGGTCTGCTGACATGCTCACTCAAACCCAAAATGTTCACGTTGTCTCCTTTCTGCATTCCCAATTTACTGCCCATATCCAATTTAAATCGCTATAGATGACCTAGGTACAAGGCAATCAAGGGAATGGCACCTCCTCACCTTAGGACCACCCCTACACACCCATTTGTTCACTGATCTGCCTGACCCTCCCTCTCCTGCTACGACCCTGGCCAACGCTTCAAGCACACTAGACCAGTGGTTTTCAACCAGTGGTCCGTGCAGCACCAGTGGTCCTTGAGGGGGTTCCAGGTGATCCCCAGCTAAATGGAGTTGGTAACCAAATGGACCCGTCCCTGATCCATTTGGTTTCATTTAACGCTCTCAAGAGTTAAATTGTTAAACATCTGCATAAATTAATTTACAGGAAGTCTACACAATTAGAGCATGTAGAATAATTGATATTTTTGATCAACGTTTGCTGAGAGGCTAAAGGCCTATTCATAGTCTGGATTTTCGGTGGTGAGGTGACCACCGCTCCAGTGGTGAGCTGACCACCGGAGCTGAAATAACGTTGAGCGGTGGTGAGTAAAAACAGAGAGAAGGGCTGGAGCGGTGGCGATGGTTTGCTCTTCACCGCGGCTCATGACGTCATGTTGTAGTTCGGTGGTCACCCCACCACCGAGAATCCAGACTATGTATGAGCCTTAAATGTCATCAAATGGAGGTCTGTGGCTCAAATGCAGAATAAACTAGAAAAAGTGCCCTTCTGGGCACAGGTCTCCACCAGGAGGATAGGAGTGTGTGTGATGTTTGGCAAAATGTTTAGGAGTAATATAATCATGTTTTGTGTGTGTGTGTGAGAGAGAGACGCGGCTTGGCCTGTTGTAGCGCCACCATGAGGCTGATTTGAAAACGGTCAAGTGGCATTTCTTACTCAGCCTAGTGGGAATATGCATGCACAGTTTCACCGCAATCGGACGCTGCGTTGAGTAGTTGTGGCAATTTGTACAAAACGGGTACAAAGCGGGCTACTCCTGAAAGGTTTAGAAGCCAATCGTAGGCAATGAAGGTGGATTATGAGAAATCAAACAAACGCGTCTTGATCACATGACTATGGAGAGCATGTGTACCGATTTGCGTGAAATTTGGATAAAATCTGAAGGAGTAATATTAGAAAATGTGTTTTACATGTCGGCCTCCTGGTGGCGCTATAAAGAGAAGATGTGAAAAATTCCAGGCAAAGGTTTTTCCTTGGCCTCTAGGGAGTTGGCATACAAAGTTATCCACAGATCCGTGCAGTTAGAGTAAAACACTTTTCGGCGAGTTATATTAATGTTCACGTGGCATTTCTTCCTCTGCCTAGTGGGAATGTGCGTGCACAATTTCACGGAAATCACACGATGTGTTCATGATTTGCAGCATTTTGTTTGAAACCGAGCACTGCTGCGAACTTTAGACGCCAATCTTAGCCAATCAGGATGGAGTCTGAGAAATCTGAAAGACCCGTTTCGTTGAATGGCTCTAGAGAGACTGTGTACCAATTTGCGTGATGTTTGGACAAAATCTGTAGGTGTACTGTCCAAAAACTTGTTTTGCACAAAGCGGCCTCCTGGTGGCGCTATAACAGGCCGTTCTGGAAATTCTGGGGCAGAGGTTCATCGTTGGCACACACGGACGGACAAAAGTGCAAAACATACTCTCTCCCCATGCCTGGTGGAGACAATAATGGGCTTTGATATGAAAAGGATTGAAAGCCACTGTCCTAGACTCTTCTTCCCCCTGGCTCCCCAAGCTGTGGAATGACCACTTTGTTGATAGATGCCAGTTCCAATGAAAATATATTGGTAACACATGCATATTAAGTTCACAAATGCAAAGAATGGCATCTACTGTATGTGTAGAATGTAGATAGATGGTAGGTTTGATGTTTACCTGGTATCCTAGTTATAATGTAGCACTTTGTTTTCTTTGCACTCTACTTAGGTGACCATTTACCCTGTTGTTTGTCGACTGTGGTTCATGCCATTTATTCTGATCTTGCACTTTGTCAAGTCACTCAGAGTGTCTGCTAAATTGTAAATAAAGCACTATTTTGCCTACTACTGTATTTAGAAACAGCAGCTTCCAGTCAAAGGTCCAATTCTTTGGTGCCGTGGTGGGAAACAATATCCAACTAGAAAAAGTTTGCCAAAATGTTTAGGAGTGATATAAACGTGATATAAATGTTTTTTGCAACAATTTTCTTCATTGTATTGAGGAAATGCAGAGTCAGATCACTCATAGCATCTCTGAGGATATAATTCTGGATGAGCAGGACATGTGCAGCATTTTGTACAAAACGGGGCCACTCCTGAAGACAATCTTAGCCAATCAGTGTAGAATCTGAGAAATCAAACAGACTCGTCTTGATCACATGACTACAGAGATCATGTATACCGATTTGCATGAGATTTGGATGAAATCTGTGAGACTAATATAAACAATGTGTTTTGCAGAAATCGGCCTCATGGTGGCGCTATAACCGGCAGATGTGGAGGGATGCAGGGAAAATGTTTTTCCATGCCTCCAGGGAGTGCGCATACAAAGTTGTACACAGAACGATGCAGTTATAGGTAAAAACAGGAATTGCCCTGTTATAGCGCCACCATGAGGCTGGTTTGGAAAATAAATTGTGTCATGTCGTCCTCAGCCTAGTGGAAATGTGCGTGTATAATTTCACGTAAATTGCACAGTGTTTGTGATTTGTGGCATTTTGTTCGAAACGGACCAATCATGTGAGCTTTGGAAGCGAATCTTAGCCAATCAGGAAGGAAGATGGGAAATGGTGCAGATCCGTGTTGATCACATGACTATGGAGATAGTGTATACCGAATTGTGTGATGTATGGATACAATGTGTACGAGTAATCTACAGAAATGTGTTTTGCCTAAATCGGCCTCATGGTGGCGCTATAACAGGCCGTTGAGGAATATTTGGGGCAGAGGTTCGTCGTTGGCCACACACACACACACACACACACACACACACACACACACACACACACACACACACACACACACACACACACACACACACACACACACACACACACACACACACACACACACACACACACACACACACACACACACACACACACACACACACACACACACACACACACACACACACACACACACACACACACACACACACACACACACACACACACACACGGAGTGCAAAACATACTCTCTCCCCATGCCTTCGGCCTGGTGGAGACAATTATGGGATTATAACATTGATGGGTGCAGAAAAAGCTGGTTATTGATTTCAGAAAATAAGACGTGGTTGTGCATACCGAGAGGGCAAAGTTGAGGACTTTCTGGATGAGGTCTGGGGCAGAGATGGCTCCAAGCACTCTCTCAATGCGGTTTCTCTCCTCCTGCATGTCAGCCAGCTTGTGGAGCTGTGGACAAAGGAATGACATTTGGACTAGAGTGACATTCACCAAATCAAATTTGCCATCAAACGTTAATCTCATCTCACGATAAGTGATCAAGGCCTCTTGGACATTATATGCCAACATTATGGTAATATGATCTAGTAATATATTTGTCAGACTGAGTCAGTGAGGTGATCGTTCATCTTAATGAGCGAATCGTCATACAAGCTCATTAATCATAATGGCCTGAAGAACAAATGCCATGGAGCCACCTTACCTTCATCATCGTGTCCAACGTGGCACTGTCCCCATGCTTCAGCACTGCTAAGTAAACCTGAGAAAGAGACACATTTGCATTGTAAATCCATTTTCTACAAGACGAGAACATTAATAATTCCCATCATCGCCAAAGATCTCTCTAAATTTTCTCCCTGAATAAACCATTAAGACCTGGAATGCATCTGTGCCACTTTAGCTTAATCTTTAGCTGTTGAAAAATAGCAGATATACAAGTTAATAGTGCTTCCCTGAGTACCGCGTATGAGCGTGTAGATCTGCTATTTTGGAAAAATCTGCATAATGTGGTGCAAATCTTTGAATATATATTCTTTCACAGCGAACATTTTTAACTCAAATATTTGCGTCTGGGGGGTGCCTGAAAGAACATATTTTCAGATGGGGTTGGCGGCCGATTACATATAATAGAACTTTTGAGGTCGTTGACATGAAATAGTTTGAGAACCAATTATAGAAACAAGGTTTAGAAGACCTTTTGTACAATCTGGTCACATGTCTCAATGGGATAAATAATAATAATTAAGAAATAAATTCTAATTTCTTCACGTACTGGGCTCCTGAGGTCTGCTGACAGGATCTGTTTTCCTTCCACGTGATCCTTGAATCTCCGCCTGGCCTCCTCCAGTGTGGGCTTGTGTCCTGCCTTCCCCAGTTTTCCTAGAACCAACCCCCTCAACAGAGCATCCAGATGGCCTACATGGTGATGAAAGGACAAAAATCACATTCACTTTAGTTTTTCATGCCTAAAACACTAATGACTGGTCTAACCAATGACTAGTCTAAACCAAAAACTGTCTAAACTAAGTACTGCACCCGGTTAAAAGCAAAATAAAATCTCATGACTGTTCCAATCTGTGATTTGTTAAACTGAGTGTTTCCTCAAAAATTAGCACAATAATTATGTAGTCTTTCTAAACTCATACTCCACATTCCAGCTGAAGAAATTGCAGATTGAGGTTTTTCCTTTTATGAAATATCCGAGATCATTGGTTTTTTGTAACATGCTTCTATAGCTAGTTTGACCACTTTAATTACTTATAAATCAAATTATATTCTACTGCTAGTTTCAACACTTAAATTACATTTTCATCCTAAATATAACTAATAATCGGAAATAGCAAATCTATAAGCTCACAACGTGTCTTTGACGTGTAGATTGGCTATTTTCGATGCACAACATGTTTCCATTGAAGACTGCTGTGGAATACAAATGACTGAAATCAATCGTGACGACTGAGAACTTTAATCCATGTTTTTTTCCCAGCCCTTTCAGGCCAACAATAAGATGGCTGATGATATTGGTTACTGTCCTTGTAATTCCCAGAAAAATATGATAACAGTTATTGGTAATGCATGCTCATTGTTGTTCGTCTCTGTTTACTTGTGCTTATCACATAATCCAGCATTTCTTTGTCCTGGGCGAGCGGCTCATTACAGACATCAGCAAGGGCAGAGGCATGGCAGTAGCTGACCAATCAACGAAAGTAGCAGTTGTGACAAACGGACGCATTTCGGCTACTCAGGCCTTCATCAGCGTTTTTCTATTTCTATACTGTTCACTGAAACTCACTATGCACCCACCTGCCCTTCTCTTAATCAATCGACAGTATAGCGTGCTCAGCTCGGGACTTCTGTTCCATAGTGTTTTGAAGCATATCACCACGAGCGAGTTTTTTTGCTCTCTCTCTGTATCTGCAAATTTCCAATCTGCCATCCTTGTCAACAATAGTGGTTAAATATAGTTACATTTGTGTATATTGAAACTGCACTGGAGAGATCAAGACTGGAGCACCCCGTTTGCTGGGAAGAGTTTCAGAAACTCATTGATACAGTTCATTTTCATATATTGGTTTAATACATAATACTTCATATTGTTCTTTATCAAAACATAATTTGTTTTTATTAGCATTAAATCTTGTTTATAAGTTGACATTTCTCGAATAGAAATGTTTATCAAATTTCTTCGAAAACATTTTGAAAGAAATACAGGTTGTCTACTCCAGGACTCTCCAGAAATTGGGATCTGACCCAAAGATCTCCTCAAAGTGTTCTAATAAATCTCCAGCAGCAGAGTGATCCTCCAGTTCATTGCTCACCTTCTCCCGGCCTGCTGTCCCAGCCCAGCTTGAGCCCGATGGGTGTGAAGAGGTCCCGGATGAACTCCTGGATCTCCTCGTGGAAGTCAGTGTGGGACAGCAGCGAGGAGAGCACCCCCAGGTTGCAGCTGAGGTCGCTCCACACCGTGTAGTTGGGCTCGTTGACGAAGGCCTCCATCAGCTTCAGCACCTCCACCGTGCTGATCATGCCCGCACGCGACTGACGAGAGAGAGAGAGAGAAAGAAAGGCTGAGCTTTATAAGCACTTGAACCCTAGCCGGGTGGTTCTCAAACCTTTTCATGCCAAAGAGGACCCCCAAATTGATATGCATTTGGCTGCGGACACCCATCTCAATATTGCAAGATTTACGGAACATTTTCAAGATTACAAGATCTGCTATTTCGAAGGCACGAAGAGATACGCCATGAGCTGAACTTGTATATGTGCTATTTTTGAATAGCCAAAGTATAAAATATCTCTGCTGTTGGAAGAAACCACCTAACTCCAAAATGTTCATCTTTCAGGAAATAAAGAAAACCATATATTTTTAAAACAATGCAATACTGCCTCATCAAAGTTATTGTGACTTTATATATTGTCAATTACTTGCATGAGAGGGGGTGGAGTTAGCTGCTTTAGCAGACAGTTTGAGGGTCCAGTGTAGTCAAGAGGCTTTGTCCGAAGAGCTTTTTGATACTTTTCATTGGTTAATTTTTTGTTTTTTAAAGATATTTTTTTGCGGCTTACGCCTTTTATTGGTTTTTGAAGGGACAGACAGTAGGCTGACAGGAAACGGGAGAGAGATGGGGGAAGACATGCAGTAAAGGCCGTGTCGGGCTCGGGAGTTGAACCCGCGGCACACTGCGACTGGATTACCAGTCGGGTGCCCAGACGGTTACGCCACCGCCTGGGCCTAAATTTTGTTTTTAACCAACACATGGACCTAAACTCCTAAAGGGTGTTAAATAGCATCAATTTATGGAAAAAATGATCTAAAACCTCAAAAATAGTTTCCTCCCGACAGTGACGATATTCAAAGATTTGAAAAATAGCAGATCTACAAGCTCAGTGCGGCTGATCAGAGTGTGTATGTGCGCTATTTTAGCCAAAGTATAAAATACGGTTAAAGTGAGATGGGGAGTGACACACAGCAAATGAAAGGTGGCCAGGCTCAGGAATGCTATCATATATAGCACTGACGTTTGCTACTTGTTTGCACCCCTCACTTTGAGCACAGAGCACTTTATGAACATATTAACTCTGTCTAAGACGTCTTCCTAAATAGTTTATGCAGAAAGCGAGTAGTTTTTGCCATCTAACATTCAGTGAAAATATCAGATCTACAAGCTCACAACACATCACAAAGCAAGCTTGCAGATTGTCTATTTTCGGTGAAGATATTAGGGGCATACTATCGGGAATCCGGTCAAATAAGTATTGGGTTTAATTGCTGTGCAATTGAAAAAGATCAAAGAACACTTTGTTGATCAACTTATTCGCACCTCACATGTATCAATATATTCTAACTGCTGGAAAGGAAGCTACACAAATAAAGCTGTGCTCAAAACACCGTATATCATATGATTATCTCTGCCAGTCAAAGACGGTCATTGTTTTACAGTAACATTCGTGACAAAAGCAACAAAGTGAGCTGTGGTGCAATCAAGTCTAGCCAGCTGGTTTCCAGGATAGTTTCAAAACATTAAATGTGACTGTAATGTAAGTTATGTAACTAAAGAAGCACTATAATAACATTTCATTTGGTTGATCTGTATTGTAGAGTAAGTTAATACAACTTGCATCTGTATAACGTTAAAAAAAAGTTATTTACTGTGCCTGGTCTGTGAACATCATGTTAGAAGTTAATTTACAACACAGTTTAGGATTACACAAACACGAAGAGGAAGCAATAGCGGGATTATTTGTTCCCCAAATCGTTTATTCCCCATTCTGTGTCTTGGTGGCACACAGAGTTTAATTTAAGCCAAACTATCCCTTAGGTCACCGTTTAATCTCAACCAGTGGTCCATGTTGGTTGGCTGTCCGTGGTAATTAGAGAAGGTCCATATTGTACCTTTGTATATTATATCATGAGTTCATCAAATTTTAGATTTGTTTTTCAACTAAAAGCATAAAAAAAAGAAGCTTGCACCAAAAATGAAGTATAAAGTATAAATCTGGCTTCACGATCAGTAATGTTAAATTTCCAAAAAAAAAAATATATATATATATATATATAAATTACTATACTGGTATGCCTTTATGTGTGTGTGTGGTCTAGACTCTAGAGCTAAAAACACTACCTTAAGTCACTATGTGAACCTGACCCATGACCCATGGGTCAGGAGCCTGCCTCCTGTTTCCGTAGCGAGAGGCAGCTTGAAGTACAAGTACATCCCCTGAACAGGACGCCAGTATACCTGGGCCTCAATCCAACCCTAGATGTCGAGTGCCAAGCAGGGAGACATTGGGTAACCTTTTCTTTTAACTAACGACTCTTCCGTTACCAATACTAGGCACGCACTTAGAGTCATTGTTATTCCCACCTGGCTGTTCTTTTAATATGTGTATTAGTCGAATAATATCTGTGCCCTTCATGTAGAGCGTGTGCACAAACGTACATACAATTCACGCACATAATCAAAAGGAAAGTGTCGTTTTAAGCAACATTACTGTGGAGCCGATGGATACTGTGTGTGCCGACTGTCTCACCAGAGAGAAGAGGTCGTTCTGCAGGCCCAGCCGGTCGACAGGCTGCAAGCTGAGGTCTCGGACTCCTGGAAGCAGGCTGTCCAGCATGGAAGAGCTGTACTGGATACGATAGAAACCCACTGTGCCTGGATTGATCTATATGGAGCACAACAGAGCAGAGAACACAGCTGCAACTTTTGAAGCTTTTGAATCCTGAAATGTAACCGTTTTGAACATATTAGGTTTCCCACACGACAGAGACGATATACTTTTGGTACGTCGCCAAACTGGGTGGACTCTGAGCTCCATGGACAGAGGAAATGAAAATATAACACATGGATGATGCAAATGTGCAGGTCTCACCCTGTTAAAGGGAAGGTCTCACCCTGTTAAAGGGAACAAGTCTGTTCTCGTTCACGATCACGGGTGAGGGTGTCAAATTCAATTTCTCGCCACACACAATGTGATTAACTTGTTAGAATTCACAAGATCTTAATATAGATTTAAAAAAAAAAACATTATCTTTAACAGATTACAATATTTGTCCAATATTATTTTATATTAAAGTCCCTCCCTGCCTTGTTGATTGCCAGTTTGTTCAAGGGGCTTTGTTGGAAGTTGGAATGGAAATGCGTAAAACATTTCAACAATGTCACGCCGACGGGTTAAGTCAAGAAAGATGAGAACAGCTTCCAAGGTGATCAAAATGGTTACAGGGGGCAGCATACAGATCAGTGCAAAGTCACATTCAATCCAATAAAAGTACTTATATATCGTCACATAGTGATAATATAATTAGGTCCATCCAGCTGCATCAACAGCAAGCTGCAAAACGTCCGAAAAGACGTGGTTGATAAGCGCTGTTTAGTGATAACCGCATCCTATGCATGTACTCATGGTGTTTAGTGATAACCGCATCCTATGCATGTACTCATGGTGTTTAGTGATACCCTCATCCTATGCATGTACTCATGGTGTTTAGTGATAACCGCATCCTATGCATGTACTCATGGTGTTTAGTGATAACCGCATCCTATGCATGTACTCATGGTGTTTAGTGATAACCGCATCCTATGCATGTACTCATGGTGTTTAGTGATAACCGCATCCTATGCATGTACTCATGGTGTTTAGTGATAACCGCATCCTATGCATGTACTCATGGTGTTTAGTGATAACCGCATCCTATGCATGTACTCATGGTGTTTAGTGATAACCGCATCCTATGCATGTACTCATGGCGTTTAGTGATAACCGCATCCTATGCATGTACTCATGGTGTTTAGTGATAACCGCATCCTATGCATGTACTCATGGTGATGGGTGATGCATTTTAGATGATGCGATATGTATTGTATTCATGTGCTATGCAATATGTAGTGTGTATTCATGTGCTGTATCAAATTATACAATATAGTATGTAAGAAGCACCAAAACCCCAATGATAGGAGGGGTGTAAGGTCTAAAATAAAAAATGACAAAGATACTTGGTTAAGATAATGGGTTAAATTAAAGGGACGTTGGTGTTTAAAAGTGATACCATCCACTCATCTTCCTGTCCTGACTAACACATCATGGGAGTTGATGAACTGCGTTTGACCTCAGATGCTTCATATGATAGATTTTTTTTATTACAAAAAAGGAAACCTCTGTCTGTCTAACTAATGACTCATAAGTTCAGATTGGGTCAGTCATGTTGCTCCATCATCAATTTCGCCAAACAAACACAGAAACTGGGCCGTTCTCGGTCTTCCTAGACCTTCCA
This sequence comes from Electrona antarctica, assembly GCF_951216825.1. NCBI lineage: Eukaryota > Metazoa > Chordata > Actinopteri > Myctophiformes > Myctophidae > Electrona > Electrona antarctica. Next base: position 35,069,296 of record NC_136809.1, on the reverse strand, counting down.
TGATATGTGTGGCTAATCTGAAGTCCTCATTATTGGTCCAGAGTGACGCCTTCACCCGCTCCACTCATAACTTCTCCCTAAACCCTCTCCACACAAGTCCGCAACCTTGGTGTCATCCTGGATCCCGCCCTCTCTTCCAGTCCCACATCAAGAGCCTTTTTCCTCTGCAACATTGACCGCCTTCGTCCCACACTGCTGCAGGGACGCTCATTCATGCCTTCCTCATCACATCCAGACTCGCAGACTTCTATATGGTGTCACCAAATTCTCTAGAAACTACAGTATGTGCAAAACTCTGCTGCCCGCCTGCTCACCACAAACCCATCCAGAGAACACACACACCTGTCCTCCATGACCGTCACTGGCTCCCAGTCAGAAACTTAGAATAGTTTTTAAAGTACATTGATCACCACCACCTACAACAAGGCCCTCAACAACCAAGCTCCCCCACCTCTCTGTTGACCATGACTTCACCGCCATGCACCCCCTCCTGTTCTCTCAGGTCCGTTGATGCCAACCTCCTGGATGTCCCCGCAGCAAAGAAATTAACCTGGGGTGACAGGGCTTCCTCAGTTCCAGCCCCGCTCCCTTTGGAACCCAGCTCAATCAAGCATTCCATAAAAATATCCAGCTACAGTTTGCCTCCCAGTGCTTGACTAATCTAGCAGCTGGAATTGCCGGACCAGGAAAAGTGACGCATCTGTCCTTTCCTTCTTTACATAGGCCATAGGAAGCTACAGAGAATAATGTAGACTTTAGTCAGCGCTCTGTGGAAACCTAAGGTCAAGCATGCCCTCAAATCAACGGTATCATAGTGGGAGTTGGTTTTTAAAGGTCATAAACTCAGTTTCTGCAAACGGCTCCAAAGCAATCGTACTCTGACCTTTTACTCTCTGCATATGTCCATTCAACACATAAATGTTTGGATTTGGCTGCAGTTCCTAGAAAGAATAACATAGAATGTTGCTGAATGCTGATGCAGACAGTCTCGAGCTAATTGCCAGACAAAAGTGTTTATTTAGTGTGTTAATTCATTCATTTAAAATGCCATTTTGACATGTGGACATCCACATAGAGCCTCAATATAACGAGGCGAGTGATGTAATTTTTTTCCTTACAAAACAAGATTGATTTTTTTAATGCGAATAAAAGCATCAAACCATATGAATGTGTGACACTGTAGTATGTAGTACTACAACTATAGAGTAGGGCATTCATTTATGAATACACACAAAAAGTTAAAATATGGAAATAAGAGGTTTCTGCCAGACAGCGACGACTTGAGAAAATGTTGAGAATGCCCCAGAGTAGGGACACCAGGTTGAGAATGCCCCAGAGTAGGGACACCAGGTTGAGAATGCCCCAGAGTAGGGACACCAGGTTGAGAATGCCCCAGAGTAGGGACACCAGGTTGAGAATGCCCCAGAGTAGGGACACCAGGTTGAGAATGCCCCAGAGTAGGGACACCAGGTTGAGAATGCCCCAGAGTAGGGACACCAGGTTGAGAATGCCCCAGAGTAGGGACACCAGGTTGAGAATGCCCCAGAGTAGGGACACCAGGTTGAAAGGTTGAGAATGCCCCAGAGTAGGGAGTCGGGACACCAGGTTGAAAGTAGTTAAGTGATCAAGTTAGACATTGGGGTGGGAAACATACCTTGACCCATTGGTCGGGACCAACGTTGTTGAGGGTGATGGTGGTCTCCGCGCAGTCCAGCAGAACCTTTAGTTTGGTGCATGTGGCGTCCTCACTAGAACAGATGCTGATGGGAACCATCCAACTGGGGCAGTCCTCACCTGCTCCAAACACACCACAAGGAGGAGGCTGATCACAACATCAACGGCGAAATATAAAAAGTGATAAAATATTGATCAAATCAATATAAAACACAAGTCAGGAAAATCAAAAAGTAACTATTAAGAAGACACTTTGGAAACTGAACAGAAAAATAAATCACACAGTAAAGGCTCTTGCACACCGAGTCCGTTTTTCACATCAGTTCATTGTAATCCGGCATCCAATTAAAAGATACGCACAGAAACCATGTACCCCGAGTCGGATGCATATTATCCTTATCTTATAGTAGCAAACATTTCACAGAACAAAACAAGAGACATCAAGGAGTGAGCACTGAGGATGATGTGTCAGGTCCTCTGACTTGTTGAAAACGCAAGGTCGTATTTATCGTTTTTAACGTGCGACAATTTTTGCAGACTCAGTGTGCAAGAGCCTGATACGTATGATTTCTAGTAGCATGGCTGTTTTAACCTTCTATTTGATTATTGCCTTGATGTCCTGCACCTGGCCTAAATACAGTACATGTACTAGATCTCCTCTTTGAAGATTTCTAGTACTAGCAGAAAGAAATAGTCTTGTGTACAGGTACTGTACTCACCATTATGTGGTCCGCTGGCGCAAAACTTTTTCTGAGATATCTTGAGGATGCGGTCATCGCCTTGCTATTAAATAAAACACTGTTAATCACACTCTTTTAGACACTGCAATGTATGTAGGACATCATCATGCTGGTAGATTTAGGTACTGAATCATAACGTCATTCAGGCTCAGCAGCCTCGTCAAAGTGGCCAGTAAGATTTCTGGGAGAACCCAAGCCCAACTCATAGAACTGTACAAGAGGCAGATGCTTAAAAGAGCCTCCTCCCTCCTGGAGGTATCGGATCACCCACTTCGGTCTGAGTTTGAACTGTTGCCCTCAGGTCGTCGGCTGAGGGTGCCCACTACAAAGACTAATCGGTTCAAACTATCCTTTGTCCCGGCTGCTATTCAACTGCTGAACAGCAGATAGCACTTTATTCTTGCCTCTTTGCACATACTGCCCACTAATGCACTTTTGCTGACTTTGCTACTTTGAATGTCATGAATTCTCTGTCTCTAGTGCCCTGTTCTTAGATCTCAGTCTTGTATTGAATGTTGTTGTTGTGTGTATTTTTTACTATGATCTGGCTGCAAACCAATTTCCCGCAAGGGACAATAAAGCTAACCTTGAACCTTGACCTTGTCATGCACTCCCTATCCACAGAAACAAGTAAGCAGTCATCAGTTTTTTGTATTGATGCAACATGTAAAACACCCTGGCTGTGTATCTGTTAGTGAGTTACGTCTACTGTCCGGACTAAGAGTAATTATTTTAATGATGACTAGTATATACCATCACCATGTCACTATTAGTTGTGTCAAATGATGGTGTAGCCGACCGTACCTGTTCCTGGTCCACTACAATAATGGGGAAGCCCATCTGTTTGGTCCAAGAGCTCATAACAGCAGCGATGGGTAAACCACTGGCCTGTTCCAGACAATCCCATAAGTCCTCTGTGGAAGAAGAGGGTTGCAGAGAGTCAAAGGTCTAGTCAACAATCAAATCAAACGTTTTTTTGCATATTACTTCCTGGAAACTTACCAGTTGATGCATTTTTATGTTGGAACTTCAAAAGATAAGCGTTCATTCCTTTCCTAAAGTCCTGAAGACAAACAGGATAAAAGGGGCCTTCAACACATGAGGGAAAATAAATAACAGATGTCATAGAGTGAGAGCGTTTGTGGTTCAGCTCCTGACCTCATCTCCTATGTAGTTATGCAGCATGCGAATGACAGAAGCTCCTTTGCTGTACGATATGGCGTCAAAGATTTCATCCACCTCTGACGGATGGCCGACATTCACCTGTGGTAAAGAGAATCACAACACACTGGCCAGTTAGACTAGGGCACACATAGAAGATCACAACGCGTCTAGTGAGACTATGGTGACATTCACACCAGAATGCTTTACTGCGATTAAAACGAATCCTGCTGAGTATTGTCAGAAAGTGCGCTCCGTTTGGCAGGTGTGAATGCTCATTCGAAGTCTAATTCGGATCAAACAATCACATTTTAGTTCACCAAAAAAAAACAGGTGTTTCGCATCGCTTCAAAGTGCACCTGACTTCGATTCCCTGCAGGTGTAAATGCAATCACATCAAATAAAGGAAATGAGAGGTGAGGAGTATGAAGAGTAAACACAGTCGGAGACTGAGGGCACATTTTACGCAAAGTCCAATCCCTGACGACACACTGCATCCACGTAACCCTCACTTTACGTCCTATTAAATCCCAACTATTAATCTAACTATATTTTTTGAACACCATATATTTCACTGTATAGTTTATGAATTGAACACATTGATAACGTTCCATGATGCGGTTCCCTACTGGCTACTGCGGTTTGACACAGCCAGTGTGAAGGCAAACGCAGCAAATTAAATATGTAAGAATGATGCAACTTCATCAACCATTCGCATCGAGTCTACCGAAGTAGAGGTGTGAATGCGACCTATGGCACAATACACAAAATGACAAATTAGACTAAGGCACAACGCCAACTGCATGAGCTCCTTCTTAAACCCACCTCTATGGGATGGCTGTTATCCAGCGCATCGAGGTCCAGGGCGCGGGTATAATCGGCAGAGACAAACTGGGTCCAGATGTCGTATTCTGGGAAGCAATGGTCCACACACAGATACTCAATCCATGATGCAAAGCCTTCATTAAGCCACAGATGGGTCCACCACTCCTGTACACACACAGGAAACAGTACCATGTTATTCAACAGGAATCTCATGGCCAATCAAAAGGAAAAATAGCAGTCATTGTCTACAGTTAGGTAGAATATATACAATATTATTTTAGGATTTCTTTTTACGTCATGTTACTTACTGCTGCCAGTAAAAGAAGCTTCAAACAAGTTATCAAATGTTTCGAGAGAAAAAAATATATATATTATTATAATGTGTCTGACAGACATATTGCACTACTTTGTGAATAGTGCATGGACATCACATTGGCAATTGTTTGGGATTGGAGCAAAATCTAATTGTCTAAAATACATTTTTCTTGAACATTTTGCCATCTCCAAAGCTCCCACCAACAGGTAACAATGTGTACAATACTAGAGGGAGCAACGACAATACAATATAGAACAAACATGGGTAAATTCTCTTTCTAGAGCAGTGCCACCAAAGTGTGGAATGCCCCGACCCCATCCCTTAACAAATGTGCATCACTGGCATCCTATAAAACATGAAAATGCACTTTTCAGGAGGCCAACGGGAGAGGTAAATCTCACTAAGGTGATGGCATTCACGGCCTTGGGTTATCCTTTTAGACCAAGTGCATGACTGTACTCCTGCCATTCGCATTTCTGTCTCAAAGTATTCAATCAATCAAATGGGTCAAAGGTCTATATGCATGTCTCCTAGCAACAAGGCGCTCCCATGAGATCAATGCAACAATGCTTGAGGCAGCTCCTTTAGCTGCTGTGCCCATTCAGCGAAGCCCAGAAAGCTGCCATCAATGTGAATTTACTGCTTCTTAAGGTTTTTCACGTGACAGCTGGCGGCGGAGGGTTGCGTTTGATTACCATGGTGACCAGGTTTCCGAACCACTGGTGTGCCAGCTCGTGACCCACCACCAGGGCTACCCACTGTCTGGAGGAAGAGCAGGAGTTCTGCGGGTCGATCAGCAGCGCCGTCTCCCTAAGAGATGATGAGACACAAAAAGGTGACAATTCACACAAACTACCGAATTGAAAGACAGAGAGACAGCATGAACACTTACAGTACTGATTTATACGTTGTTGCACACTGGTGTCACGTACAGAAAACAGCCCCATCGATTGCGACGTGCTTTGACCTTGTAGATCTGTGTTTTTTGGCATGCGTCACCACCAACTCATTTACTTTTCAAATTCTAAAACATCACAAGTACAACAAAAGAAGATCGACAAGCTCAAACCGCTGCGTTTCAAGCTTGTAATTTGCTACTTTGTATGCGTTTGTGTGACACTGTAGTATGATCAAGTATGGCGTTGATTTACAAAAGAAAAATAGGTTTCTGCCTGACAGCAACAATATGGTTTTCAGGAAGGTCAGACATAATACATTTAACCGACTATTTAACTTATCCAGTAGGTATTAACAGTTTTTAATGAGCTAGTGGGCAATGAACTCTTAATAAGAGTTGCTTCCTTTCTTTGGAAGACTGTAGCAATATTCAAGTCAATAGGTGTAATAACATATACCTGTAAGTTACAAGGCCCCAGTTTTCCATGGCACCTGGATAGGGAAAGGCAATGTGTTTTAAACCATCGCCATACAAGGATAAGTCACAAGTCTGATGCAAATTTATCAGCCAATAAAACAAACAGTATTAATAATGTACTATTCTCAGCATGCAAATAAACATCTTTGCAGCTAAAAGCCTTCATGACACCATGGTATCTGTATGTAAATGATCTAATTTGCATAGGAAGTATTAATTATTCCTGCTAATCTTCCATCACAATTACAAACAATAAGTGACAATGAATACTAACCAGCAGCAAAATCAGCAATAGCTATTAGATCAATTTTAGGCAATGGATAAGGAACACTGAAGTACTCTTTGTAGAAGGGTAAGGTCTTTGTCGCAACCTGGAAAGTCATTAGAAAAAGCAAAACAAAAAACAAAATCCAGTCATTACATCTCATCAACTTTGCAAAAGAGTAGAGTAGACTTTAAAAAAAGTTATTACAGAATTCAATGATAATTTGAAACAGTTGATTAAGGCCACACCACGATTCCATCTCTGTAGAACCACACAGGTAGGAAATACACCAGGTAAACAAATCTTTGGTTGTGTCTGGCATATCTAATCTGACATGACACTTTTGTATTGTAGGCATGCACCTGACCATTCAAGGTAAGTATGTTTTTCCCCTGCTATGGAAATTCAAGACAGCTCAACATCACACTCACCTCCAGTGCAAACTTCCCTTGTTCTGACTTCCCCAGGGGTGTGTAGACGCGTACTGTCACTCCATCCGACGACTGACTCTCCACAAAGTCGTATTCACCAATAACAAATGCTACAAGATACGTGGACATGATGGGTGTGGTGGCAAACTTCACTTCCACAAGGCTGTCATCGTCTGGATATGGCTTTCGATCAATGACATTCTAAGAATGGCACAAAGGCAAGTTAGCCTGCGACTCAGCAGAAATGCAAAATTAATATGTTTAATCACACTCAACAGAACTACAAACAGAAAAACTGGTACAATTCTAATTGGTACAATCAGGAACACAGCACTGATGCTGCATTCACACTGACGGCAACAAAGCTACAAAATGACCAAGCATGACCAATACATTTCCTACAGAGTCGTTGCATAAATGAAAAGGGTAGGTTTAAATAGCACGGGGAACTGGTTAACCGCAAGAATGAGCTTTGCTTCCTTTTACGTAACAGAGTAGGACTTGTGGGGAGAGAGAAGGGGAGTGGAAATGTAGAAAAAACATAATCAGTTGTTGATGCTTCACTGCATCATTAGACCGCTGAAAGAAGTAGAGTCCAGACTCCGGCCCTACTTTGATCTGGAGCATACACGCATCACGTCATGCACCGGCAAGTGTCAGGTGTCACTTTGTAGCTTCATGTTGCTTCCATTGAAAGATGCATTGAAAATGCTTGCCACTTTGTTGCCGCTAATGTGAACGTAATGAGCTTTTCTTGTTCAGAAATGGTTGATATGGACGAGATTGTACTGTATGTTGACAAAGTATATATCATGAATGATGTATAAGACCTAGTTAATTTTTTTTGTCAGATTTACTATGACCAGCCTCATTGTAAAAATACAGTTCACATTTGAAATAGCAACAGCTGTAGTTGATAATAGACCTTAAGTGAAAAGACTTGATATACTTGGTTGCACGCCGGTGTCATGCTCTGAAAATAGCCGACCAACAAGCTCACAATGCGTTGTGCGACACGTTGTAGTTCCATCAGACATCAGTGTAACTTGTTGTATGCCATTTAAGCTACATTAGCAGCAAATTAGCGCTCGGATCGTCGTACATCATGATGTCAATTCTCCATTCATTGTCAATGGTTGTGTAAGACAAAGATCTACACTAATAGCTGAATATAGGAGGGGCTATCGCCCCTCAAAAATATATACCGTATATACACACTGCTAAGCAGCAAATATGTGGCAGCCAAGGGGCCGGGGGTAGAGATTTTCTCAGGGTAGGAGCTTGAACATGAGACGTACCATATTAGACAAGGCTACTCTCTCCTTGGGAACTATCAGAGTGATGTCAAAGGTAGCTTTGATAGCTGGCTCATCCCAACAGGGGAAGGCTCTACGAGCATCCGTGGCCTGGAGAGAGAAGATGGGGACAGCGCCATAGGAGACAGGCGAGAAATTATCTTCAAAGCAAGCAAACATATGTGTAAAGTACAAGGCTTAGATCATGGAAGTGCTGGAGGCCCATTTTTAAGTGGACCTCCTCCAATGACCTCCTGTAGAGAAAGTAGACCACAAAGATGATTCTGACTGTGTTTACAACACAGATATTATAAAGACACAAACATAGCATCAAAAGTCATGCATCTGTATATACACACACAGTATAAATAGAATGAATGAGGCATTGCCTAACCTTTATAACAACTCTGGAACACCAACATTTGTCACATGACCTATGTTGCAACATAGGCTATTACGTGGTTAAGCAACAAACTTTCCCAAAGAAAAGCACTTGTCTATGATAATGAAGTGTGACACACTTACCTCAAACTGTGTGACAGCAGCGTAGCGGACATCTCCTGCAGGAGTTGCATATTTACTTCTATAGAAGCCTTTCATTTTGTCATTAAGCTCTCCCACAAAGTCAATCTTCAACGTACCGGATCCTGAAGAAAGAGGGAAGAAATGGGTTGTGCCATTCATTCAGCTGCTGCCAAAAGTGAAGCTTGTTGTTGTCAACAGGAACTAAAAACATGGCCATGTTTTCAACATTTAGGCAGATCCGACGGTGGAAAATGTGAACTTAAATACCCTTTACCTTTCTGAAGAGCGCTGGGAAACGACAGAGTGACTTTCTCATCCTCATTTTGATAGTTGAACCCTGTTGCATTAATTTCTAAATCCAGGGAGGAAAATAAATTAGCATATGCCAGGTCAGAGATGTTTTTTTTTCTTTGAAGTACTCTTGTTTTCTAAACCTTGAAGAAGCCAGTAAGACGTAATTCAAGTGTGATTGTGCTCCATAAAAATACATTACTAAATATCAAAATGCAAATAAAGCTTCCATCAACAGTCATTTAACATGAAAGGTTAAACATAAAAGAACAAGGGAATAAACCAAAACTCACTCACCTTCCCCTCCCTCTGCTGCGAATGATGCTGTGATGATGTCAATATCAGCACAGTTCATCACAATCTGATTTGTGGCCTGTGTAACCTGTAAATATTAACCAGAGAAGAATGCACAAATTGCATTCAGATAAATCCAGCTATGCAAAGCAAGCAACTGTCCATAAGTAATTACAATCTTACCATCTTTCTGGATATGTTCAGCAAGCATTAAAAAAAAAAGGTGGATTTCAATACTTCCTGGCTACTAAGCTTTCTCTCAGCGCACCGCACTGACGGGGTGTCTCTAATCTGAACAGACTCGGATAGCCGAGATAGTGATCAGACAACTTAGTGTAGGCTAAACTTACAGTAGCTCTGAATGGTTACTGAGATAATAGCCTTGGCATGCAGATAGAGACTGACTAATATAGTCAGCCTATGGGCTTATGACTGTTCAACACAATATGAAAGTAGTTCATGTGACTGAACAACAACCAACATTGAGGGCAGGACAAATTTCGCACTTTGTGTCACATTTTTCAATTGAAAATCTGATATTTTAGCCAGATGACACAGTCATATGAAAACAAATAAATTAGACCTAGATACAACCTTTTCAAGAGGGCAGCCCATAGCCCATTTAGAAATGTGACATTTGCAGCCAGTGGCATTGCTGTTAAAGCCTACGGTTTAGACATATGTAGTGAACTTTCAGTCTTAAACAAAAGGCAACAAAGCAGTAATTATAGCAAACGTTGGTCAATGGCATGGTGCCACAGTGCTTGGGTTTCTCCTGGTCCATTGTGTGGTTCCTGGCTTTGTGTAAAGTGCTGGCCAGCAAAGGTATTATCAAAAACACTATTTCAATTCACTTCAGCATGACTGAAAAACAAGAGTATTTCAACCACACCTTCACTGAAGTTCAGGAACAATCGACCACAAATGCTCACCAACACACGACAAGTTGGGAACTCAAATCAACACCATTAACATGGTTGTAATAAGAGACCCTTTACAAACAACAACAGGTGTTGAGATTTGACTGATGATATGATATGTGCTCGAGCTCTGCAGAATAGAGCATTTTCCACAATGTCAGCACAAAATAACACCAGTTTAACTTTCATATTCTGTTCTAATCTGACAGAGAAGCCTATGTTTTTTCACACAAAATACCATCACCAATCATTCCAAAATAAATCATTCATATTTTGACAAGCAATTTTATCCATCAAGATCTGTGAGTAGTCGTAGATAATTCTGATTTCATTCATAACCATTTGTAAAAGAATATATCGACAAATTCGACATCATGCCATGTTGCCATTTCAATGAGCAGGCCAGCTTTCAGCACAATAACGGAACTGAGTGAAGCAGTGTTAGTGAGAGAAGCAGAGTGAGTGAGTGAAGCAGGATGAATGAGTATATAGCAGAGGGCGAGTGAGTGAGTGAGGCAGGGTGAGTGGATGACATTTCCTTGCTGTGAAGATTTAGTAAACATTACCCGGCTGGCTTGCTACTCATCAAGCAAGCAGGTGTTAACTGACTCACAATGAAATATGCTGATAAGTAACCCGGTAGTGGGCATTGCCATGCATAGCATTGCCACGTTGATGGTAGTCTTGAATTAATAACACTAACAGTGCATTCATTGCAATCATGCAAAAACAATAAACAGACTGAAATCCAGGCGTCGTTAGCCGTGGTGATGTCGTTGGTAGGTAGGTACGTGACAGCTAGCTAGCTGACATGATATGGCAAGTCTGCCTGCGGTCTAAATTTAAGGGAACTCCACGAAACTTCCCACTAAACTAGAGATCTCTCTAACATACTTCTTCACAATACTATTCACAGAAATCAGCATTTCTAATTCTCATTCGCTGGGTTTTGATTTGTCAATCAGCCAGAACCTGCCAAGTCCCTTGACGACAAGAGCAGTCTGATACCATTAACTTTAGCAGTTAGCTGCCTGGTACACATTAATAGCTCGGTTAGATAGCTCGGCTAACAGATAAACATAACCAAGGGTGAGTCAGCGACGTCACAAGCCATCGGAAAGTGTGTTCGTGCGCGGCGTGGCCCAGAAGCCCTTCCGCGTGACGGACACAACACAGACGCATCCTTGTGCATCTTCATTCTGGGCTAGCAACAACAGCTAGCAATTCGCCGCTAGCAAGTCGAATATGACAAATTAGCTAAGCTAGCGGAGTAGATTACATAATGATTGAAATCCCCGCCGTGCAGCGTCTCTAAAACATCGACCCGCGTCAAAACAAGCAAACGAGACAAACCGAGGCGTACCTCCACAGCCGCCTCCAGCTTGCCCTCGAACGTGAAGTCGACGAGGTCGGGCTTCAAGCACAGCCCGTAGTTGACGGGGTAGACGTCAGCGGGTAGCCGCACGAAGGGCCTCCTTTCGGGCATGGTGGCGTCTCTATTTTGGCTGGTCGCTGTCGGGTACTTCACGAAGACGGTGCCGTGGATCGCTCTCAGTAGGACGGCGGTGGTGGTGGCGGCGCGGGGGTTGATGTTGTTGAGGGAAGCAACGGGCTTCGACAGCAGCAGCAGCTCTGTGGTGGTGGTGGTGTTGTAGCAGGTTGTTGTGAGCGTGCGTTTCAGGAACGACAGTGTTGTTTGCGTTCGGCGGCCCACCAGACCCAGCAGCAACATAAAACCCTCCTTCACAGTGACACAGTCCTCCTCCCCTCTGCTCTCGCTCTCTTTCTCTCTCTCTCTCTCTCTCTCTGCTGCTCACTTCAAATCCAAACAACCGATGTGAACTAGCGCCGACCTCCGAACAAATAACGTCATCGCGTCGCTCGGCGTGCAGTGTGTGTGTGTGTGTGTGTGAGTGTAACGACCGTGTGAATGAATGTGCGTGTGATGTGATTTGTGAATAAATTGAATTAGCAGTGATTCTCAACCACCAAAGAAAGACCCAGAGTTTGATGTGCTTTATGGTCTATATATAGGCCTAAGAAATGGACACCAATGTAAACAAGCCTTTGTGCTTTTCTGGGTATTTCAATCCTCTATTAAAATGTTAATAACATTTTCAATCAAACGGACCCCCCATTTGATGTGATTTGTATCTCTGGGACTAGTACATACATAGATCCTCAGCATCACACACATAGGCACAGGTAAACTAAACTAAACAGGTTCCATTTGGTTCCTATATCTTTTTTTTCTTGTCAAAATCTTTTTATTGCAATTTCAATAATATAAATCTCAGAGATCATAGGGCAGACATAATGAAAAGACTATGTTGTTGCGCAAAACATATGCCCCTTCAAGACAGAAGAAAAAACATATCCTCCCAATTAAGTAGAGTTATAGATGTATTTAACACATTATCATCATGAGTCTGGCATAAGACTCCATCTTTGGACATGCACAACATCAGGACTCCATATATGGATATGACACTGACTCGTGAGTCGTGACATCACCAGGATCGGGATGACACAAACACGCATGGCCAACTATTTAAAAGGAAAGTGAATCTCAGCGATATTTCACATTCACATCCAACTATGATCCCAGAGACTAAACTAGTAACCCATTAAATACTTCTGTATTTGGCCTACATCCTGTCCCACTATTTCAATAGGTCTGACTGCCGCCCTGGGTTAAAGACAGTCAGACATCTCGGTTTAAGTTCTGCCCCGAGATAGATAACCTGTCAAGCGTTGGTATTTTTCATGGGTTTGCTTTTTGAGGGCTAGCCCTCCAACGTCTGGCTTTCTTCATGACTCCACTTATGCGCATCTGGTTGTAGTGGATACTCAGTGACGCTCTTGAACGCTACCTTTGGAGACAAGATGGCGACGTCCATGCGGAGGGCGTTAGGAACTCTACATTTACTGACATGTAATACTTTGAAGGTATGGTTCTATTACAAATCAATGACACTGGCAGTGCACCTTGAGGTTTTGTGATGCCGGTTATTATCTGAAATTATATGTAACGGCATAGGGCGGATTATTATCTAGAATAACTTGTAACAGGCTACGGAATCTGGCTTCATGATCATGAACACAACTGTAGCCTACAGTCATAATCTCTTCATTAGTAAGTAGTAGAAATGTAAACGGCAAGGGTACAGTCAGACATTAACGCTAAAAGGATAACACAAAAAAAGTGTCCCGATCCCAGTAGGTGCCAGTAGGTGTGCAAAATAACCTTTCTCTAAAAAGTAGCTCATAACATATTATCAATAATTGAATATTGTTCATGAAACATAAGCTTGGCCTAGATTATTTTTGAAAGAAACCAGTGATACACAATCCAAAAGTTTAGTAGATGGTGTCCATTCCACAATTCCACTATTTGAGTGGTGCAACCACTCCCATAGACAGCTATGTGTGTGGCTGTGTCCCTAGCCAAATTCCAATACCCCAAATCTCGGCCACTCACACTCGGCCACTCCAGCATGGTGGTGTTACGAACCTGCTGAAATATGTCACAATCGTGTTGACGTCACATAATTTCAGTGTCCGAACATAAATCATTGCAGTTTGTTCATTATCAGAGTTCAACCTAGCGGTATTTAGGCCACGTATTTAAAGACTTCCATGTAAGTTGTTAGCCATTAACCATTTAATTCTCTCCCCTACTAACATGAATATTGTCTCTTGCATTAAATAGTAAATGGTGTATTTTATATAGCGCCTTCATCCAAGGCACTTTACATAGATTGTGCAGTGCATTACATTCACCCATCACACAACGATGATGGGGGAAACCATGCAAAGCACCAACCTCAACCTGCTCATCGGTAGCAATCGCGGGTTCAGCATCTTGCTCAAGGACACTTCGACACTAACTCCTGCATTATGTGCAGTTTCGAAACGGTACGGGTACGCAGGACTTTTCTCAAAAGTAGCTCATTCCATATTATCTGCAACGTATTTTCATGAAACAAAAACATGGCATATCCGTAGGCCTACAGCCACAATGTTGGTGAGTTTAACATTGTTTAATAATAATAATTGAACTTTTGTGTTTGAATGTATTGGTTGTCAAGGGTTGGTATTGCAACTCTAAATGCCAGATAATGATGTTAAATAGCATCTAAGAGTTGCTTGCGGCTACGCCGTCGCCGGCTAATGCTGTCCCATGGACCATGGAACCTCACAGCTGACCTAGAAGACATCTCTGTGCATGAAACAAAACACTGATTTACTTATGTATTTAATTTCAGAATTCAGAGGCGTGTTCGCATGTGCGACATCCTTTCCCACTCATCTTGCCAGTGCGGACCAAGAAACGATATTTTATCCCTCCGGCCACTGCGTTGAAAGGGCAAGCATCGGGAATCGGAGACCAGGAGGCCAAAGCCAAAGCAGCCGGTGTTGTAATAAGGCAGCAGTACATAGAGAGACCCATCAACATAGCCTGCACTGGTATACAATCAATACAGTTTATGCATCCGTACACATGCACAGTATGACTATGGCTGAGAAATTTTACTTAATTGTCGCTCAAATAATTACGAATTTAACAATCTGTCGTTGGACATTGGAACATATGAATAAAAATCACTTATTATGCTTCGTGAACAAAGGTGCACAGGTCATATATGACAAATAACTGAAAGAAAAAACAACATTAATAGTGGAAATAGCGATCTCTAAACTCAAAATGTGCCACGTTGTATCGTGTTTTAGGCTTGTAAATCTACAATTTCCACTATTTTTAACATTATTATGCAAAAATGGACATGATTATGCAAAACATTATTGCGACCGAAGGCCCAGTATGGAATCGTGCGTTTTTCGTAACTCAAAATCCTCATACATGGGGCATTGTTCGTCACTCAAAATCCCCATACATGGGGAGGACAACCCCCATATATTGTGCCCAGGTCTTGTGAGATCACTATGACATCATCATCCCCATACATGGGGAAAGCCCCCATATAGACGAATTCAGAAACGGGTCTCATGGTCGCAGCTTTCGTATTTCCTGTAGGTGGACTCGACGTAGCTGCAGGGTTTAAACCCTCACCAGGCTTCTACTATAGTGAACGGCAGACTGACTGATGTTAGTCTGCCTCAAACGTTACTCTTTTACCTGCTTTTTACTAACACTAACATTACAAAGATGCCCAGAACATCGAGATGAACCTGTGTAGTTTATGGCTGCTCCAACAGTAGTGGCAACATTAAAAAAAAAAAAAACGGAATGTCAAAATATCCACCGGTGGCTGAGACCAGAGCCATTGAGTAATGGTTGAGACGAAGCAGTGAAAGATACCTAACGTTAGTCTTACCCAATACCCAATCTTTCTGTTTTATGAACACAAGGCTGCTGTACTTTATACCTCATACTAAGCATTTAAAGTATGAGTACACACCCTGTACACTCAAGACACGCTCCTAATTATGATTAGTTGATTATGTAATAATTGTGACAGGCCTAATGACTTGAGTAGGGCTGGGACTCTGGATTTTTTTGTTATCGCCGTAATAAATCACTGTTTACTGATGGTATCGCGGTATTGAGCGATACCTCAAAAAAGTTGTTTTGAATGGGAAAAAATATATATATATAATAATTATAATAATAATCGTTTGGGGGCACGTGGTGCAGTAATCGGCCTGCTCACTCCTCATGCATGAATCTAGGATTACAGCTTCTTAGGCAATAGGCCCCGGGTGAAAAATGGGTTACAAAATCGTGGGATAAAACTTTTAATAAAAAAATAATAACCTCGGTTATGAACTCGATACCGCAGTATGCCTTACACAACCACAATATTGCGGTTATTACACCCAGCCCTACTAATGACGTGAATGTCATTTGACACAAAGAATTTCATATGTCCTTTTTAAACTAATGAATGATCTCAAAATAGTATAACACAGACTGTGATACTTCTAAATAAATAACTAGCTTATGCCCTCATTGATTTATTTGATGTACATTAATTATAGGCCACATCTTGTACCAGATCTTCAACAACCATTGCTGGATGTAGGGCATTTGGTTGATCTGTACCAAAAGCAAAGCATATTGACTGTGGATCTTCTCTCACCACCAGCGGGTATCTTCGACCCCTACATCCCTCCGGAGGGTGACGCTCGTCTCTCCAGTCTGTCCAAAGAGGGGCTGAAACAACGCACTGAGCAGTTCAAACAGGGTGCTGCCTCCAAACTCGCGTGAGATCATTATTATCACAAATGCTCAATCTCTGTTTTTGTATTTTGTGTGCTTGAATATTGTTTTGTGTATAGATTTGTTTTGTATTTCTTTTTTGTTATAGGAAGGAAAGATGCCTTTTAAATCTATCTGATTTGTTTATAGAGGGTATGTGTGTGACATCATCATCATACCCAGAAGTTATGCGGGAACGCCTACTGAGTGGCAAAAAACTACTCTCTGGCCTTAACAGCCCATAATCCATCCAAACAGATCTGATTTCATTAAATGACGTTAAACAACGTTAAACTCACAATGCCACTCGATTTGCCACTCACTTTATGCATGCGCATACCCTCTATATATATATCACCTGCAGCAAAAATCACGCATTCTTGTTTCTGCTGCAACGGTAACAGATTTCAATGTCTACAGGCTGGAATCTGCCTATATATCCTCAAAGGACAAAATTGTTGTTTACTTGGATATCACCATTGCTCATCGTCTGCCTTCATTTGTGGTACTATAATCTAGAACGAGTACTCTTACATACTGTACAAAGATTGTTTGAGCTGTTATATCACCTTTTGTTGTTTGAGGTATATACAGTAGAGGCAGAATCCAGCCTGCAGATATGGAAAGCGAAAACCATAATGAACAAGAATGTGCTCATTTCAAGGCAGACCGCCACCAATGCCTACACGTCTCTCCACTTTGGTCTGATATTAGCACTAGAGGAAACCTCACAGGGACACCCAAATTAATATGCTTCTTCCTCTTGGGAACATGATGACTGTGCGCACAGCAAAAGCTATGGCTGTACGACTAAGGGCACAGCCAATACGCTTATTTAGAAATGGAACATTTGGCCTGATGGTGGCACTAGAGGAAAGGTCATGGGGTCACCAAAATCAATAGGTTTCTTCCTCCTGGGATTATGAATGTGTCACAAACAGACATGGAAAAAAACATCCTAATCGTGGTGGTAATTAGTGGGCAACTGGGCTTATCAAGTGGACACCTCCCCATTACAGTTGTTTTATGAATAATTGAACTACAGTTCAATCCAGCACCTTGACTAACATCCTTAAGTTTATAGTGCACAGTATACGCCTGCTGCTATGCTCACACACCATTATACCTAATCTCAGGTTTAAATATGCAGATTTCTTTCACCCACTCTTTTATTCTGTAAATCTGTGATGTAACAATAAAGCTGGTTCTGGTAGAGTGACTAGGAAATGTAAACTAAAGATGTGTATTTTTCCTTACTCCCCGCAGGATACGCAAGATAAAAGAATTTGATTCTCATTTCATCACTAAGGAGTTCCCAGCACAAGCTCAGGAGACGTTCATTGACGCTCACAATGCCCTGACACAGTAAGCCTCCATCTTCTTGTTCTCTCACGTACAAATAACTAGACCAACGCCCTCCTTCCAGTGGTGTGACATACATTTAGTGTGCAAGTGGACATGCTCTATTTATGGGAGGGTTTATTTCAGTGAGACATTTCTGATAGAAGTGAGACTGTGACTCACTCACTGGGGTGGTTAGAGAGCATGCTCATCTCTTGTCTGCTTTAAAGTGTAATTCTACTCATTCTTATTTACATTTTCATTTACTGTTATTTATTTTATTGACTATATGATTATATGCTCTTTTTTTTCAACTTGATTTTATATGATTATCATAGCACTTTGTAACTTTTGAAAAGTTGTTTATTTTAAGAAACTAGCCTATAGTCTATAGAAATAAGTTGAACTCTGATCTGATATAATTATTTCAGAGTTTGGTACCATACAGTTGTTGTTGGTACGTGTATGTCTCTAGGAACACTAACAATCACCTGTTTGTGTATTTCAGATTCGACAAGGAAAAACTGCACTCGTTGGTGACAGAAAGGTGTTACCCTGTGAGTTGTCTGTTCCTCTCTGTGAAATAATCCTTCCCATCATGTGCTGGAGTTTAATCACTCTTCATATTAATTACATTTACACTTTAAACATTTGATTGGCATGTTTATCCACAGTGACCTAACGTGAGTGCAGGAGTTTTTTTTGCCAACATGACATGACAGGCAAGATTTAAGTGTTGCAGTCAAGTTTGATCACACTGACAAAGAACTCGTAACCCAGATGCAGGACATACAGAATTAGTTCTGGTCAAGGTGCCACATTATCCAAATACTAGCTGACAGAAGTCCTGAGCTGAGCGTGCTCTACTGTCTATACATAGAAACAGTTTGCACTCACAGCGTGAATTTTCATTGATTGTTTTTTATTTACTGCAGCAGCAGTCATGACAAATGGACACGTTTTGGCTCCTCAGGCCTTCATCAGCGTTTACCATTAGTTGCTGATAAATGTTCCCCTCCCCCCACCCTCTTCTCAGATTCCCTTTTATTAGTTTCTGCAAATATGGGGAACATACTTCCTAAAAAGTGATCCCAAAGTTACTGCCTTTATTACGGCTTATCAGCACCGTTCATTGTTTAGGGCTTAGGGCACGTATATAGGACAATACTGTATGTGTGAAAACTATGAATGCTATAACAAAGTAAGAACAAGCTATGTTTTCATTATACAATGTACCTGTCCCATCCCGTATCATTGAGTAAAATAACCCCTGTCTCCTGTCCAGGAAATGACGAGGGGAAACCGCTACAAGACCATTCGCTGGACATTCGTTGAGTCTCTGGAGCCACCCAGAGTGGTCCACGCTCGCTGCCCAGACATGGTCACTAAGGACAACCTGTACGGTCAGGTGACACTTCGCATGCACTCCAGACAGGTGAGATCAAAGCTACATTTTAACTAGTGTCTGTATACCAGACAGTGGTTCTCAAAGTGGGCTCCGGGTACCACCAGGGCTCCTGGAGAGGCTTCAAGGGGTTCCACAGAAAATATGTAGTTTAACCACCCTATTAACAAAAGAGCTATAACTCTGTAATGTTTTATATAATTGAAAAATGCATAGCAATCTGCAAGCCCACGGCTTGCAGATTGCTATTTTGTCATGAAAATGTCTGAGAACAACCACCATATACAATCCTTTGATTTAAATATTTGCTTCAATGTCTTGTGATTCTCTCTGCTTTTTCATTGGATGAGCAAACAGACCCTGGCCATTTACGACCGCTTCGGGAGGCTGATGATGGGGAGCGAGACGGAGCCTAAAGACGTCTTGGAGTACTTGGTGTTAGAGCGCCATCTCATCAACCCATATGGCCGTTGGAGGATACACGGCAAGATCGTACCGGCATGGGCCCCTAAAAAAGACCCTGTCATCAAGGTAACCTGCAACACTGAAGACCACAAAGTGCCCCATTGTTTTGTGTGGATAGGACTACTTGTTGTACCCGTTGTAACACATTCACTGCCATTGACGAGATATCTAATCATTTGAAATCCAACGGGTCACTGCTATTAATGAGTTATCTCATCATTTCAGGGCTTTCATTGGTTACGTTAGATCGCACTCTTCGCCAACGTATGAATGGCTCTCTCTAGGTTGCTAGGAGACAGATAAAACCAGAAATGTACCGGAAGTGAAAACTCTGTCTCCATCGGCCTCAATGTAAACAGATTTACAAAAATGCATTTATCTCCGATTCTTTTCCCAGATTGCGTTTTTGGTCAAAACAAGCTTTATTCACAGCCCATAACTGAAGAACCGATGATCACGGTTACAAAATGTATTCTCCAGGTGAAAAGAAAAGACGCTTGTCCGTCAAAATAAGGTTCTTCACGGGAAAAAAACACTTGCAGTGGTCAGAGTACCCAGTGCAGTGACCTCTCGCATATGAGTCATGACCGATCAACTAAATATTGTGATGTACAGGTTTTGTAATGAATAATTTGAACGTGATGTTTGGCCAATTTTGACAGCCCTAATATATACTGTAAGCATACCAATTTGCGAAATGTATACAAATGAAATGAAGCCATGTTTCACTGTTGGAAGCATAACCAGCATTTGAACATTGACAAACAAGGACATTGGGGAAGTCAGAAAACAACAATTTGATGTGTCACATAACAGAATACCAAATGTGTATGTCCCCTATATGTACTGTGTATGTCACTAGTGGTGTGGTTAACATGAATTACGAACAGGTATGATAGATATTCATTGCTAAACATTAGGAGTGTTTTATGAAGAATAATCAACATCATTCTTTTCCATCTTTCAGACGGTTATGATCCCCGGTCCAGAGCTCAAGCCAGAAGATGAATTTGATGCCCTCAACTACACACACACAGTTACCAATACCAAGCCAGAGGCTGTGCAGTGGAACAAATGAGCCACTTAGGGGCACTGTTTTCCCCTTGCAACACAGAGGAAAGACATGTTGGACTTAGGACCTTTTAAGATGTATATTATTTTGACATTTTCCCATACATTTTCTGTTGTTGGTAATCATTTTCTTCTCATGTGTATCTAACAAATGCACATTTTACAGAGATTGTATGGTTTATTTCTGTGATCATGAATATATTGTTAATTTAAAGAATACAAAAATAAAATGCCCCATCTGTTGTTGTTTTTTCACTTCCATCGATTTCAGTGAGTTTATATCAGAATAGTGTCCTTCATAGTCAATACATTAAAAATTGAAAAACTAAAAACATTAACTTACAAAAGAGACTTTCAGAATGGTCTTAATAGTCGATACATAGAAAAAGATCAAAAAGCTAACAAAAATCTTAAAAATGGGTTTGGAATCACATGATTTTGGACTTGACAAAAAGATAATGCATACATTCCAAAACATTAAATCACAACATGCAGAAACAGTAAACAGATTGGTCCAGTCACTGACAGTTACATGAGGCTGTGCATAACAATGAGATCACTGCATAAACTGAGTGGGATAATGGGGCTGTTGTCACTAGCTGTATGTGGAGTCAGGACTAAAGTGACTCAGATCCACCATTTATTTGACAAACATCTCTTAACAAAATATGGACGTGTCAAAAGTCTACTATCATTAAACTGGGTATAAGTGGGGTTTTTTTAATAGATGTGATTACAACAAACTGTTCTATCCCTTATCCCTAAACTTTTTTGCCATTTGTTTACTATTTTAAAATAGTTCAAATAGCTGATCTACAAGCTCACATGTTGATGTAGATTGGCTAGTTAAACTAAAATCTGGTCATCCCAGTTTAGTAAGAGGTTTAAAGTAAAAATATTTACGACGACCGTCGAGCCGATTCTACTCTATGGCTCCGAGACATGGACACTTTCAAAGACATTAGAGAAATAAGTCAAATATATGTATGTAGTTCATTGCCCCATATATCACTGGTTTCAAGAAACAACAAAATACCACTGAAGGAATAGAAAATCAAGGATTATGTACAGATTTTGCTCTATTGTAAGAAGTACATTTTAATCCTCTCCACGTAATGAATAACATGAATAATAAATATGTTAATAATGGTGAATTATTTTTAGAATCGAATTGAGTTTTATTTAGAAATTGTAGGATGTCTAGCCCCAATAATGCATATAATTTATTTATTTAACAAATCTAGATAGAATGAATATTGTGAAGCTAAATTACTATGCCCTTTATTGCCATGCATGGTGTAACCAATTCTTAATCCAAACACCACTGGCAGGTGAATCTGGCATCCTTTGTTAAATTTGTTTTGCCTAAACATCTAGGCACCTGAATTTCCCCATAGGTCTATCTATCTAGAAGTTCCACTCTTCAACAAAAAAATGATTTCATTTACATGTAATATTTCTCATTCAGTAATTAATTCCTACACTCTTATGCTTATTTCAAACTCATTGCAGTTTATTTATTTTGACCTGCCAACAGACCAACACATACAGTAAACTACTTGTTTAAATTCAGATTTTGTTTATCCACTGCTGAACACATTAATCTTGCAAATTATGGATCCAACATATTGTAGATGTAAAACTAAGTAGTAAAATAGTAGTCTTTAAAACTAACAAATTCAACAGGGAGCAGAAGCATGAAGAAAATACTGCATCTAGATCCCAAACTATGGCATAGTTGCACCTATATAAGTCAGTTTATTGTGCACATGTATAAATATGCTGGTGGAGCTGTCTTTTCACTCAGGTCTTAAGATACCACCTCCCATGTGTAGCCCCCAGCCAAGACCCAGCCCGCAACAGCCCTGCCAATCGGGCTCAGCCCTATTGGCACGACAGGTTGAGAGTTGGTCTGGCGAGTGGGAGGCCTGGGTTCAATCCCCGCTTCCGCGCAATTCTACAATCTGGCATAGTCGGCAGGACGTGGAGCGTGCTATCCTCGCGTGATGGACATCGTGTGCGGCGGTCCACGGTGTGAAGTGAGAAGCGTGAGGACGTGCTTCAAAAGACTGGGGGGGTGATTGTAGCCCCCAGCCAAGACCCAGCCCGCAACAGCCCTGCCAATCGGGCTCAGCCCTATTGGCACGACAGGTTGCGCGTTGGTCTGGCGAGTCCCGGGTTCAATCCCCGCTTCCGCGCAATGCTACACATGCATTAATGCTCAACCATAGGCTTCATAGTGAGATGGCAATAATGTGAAACAGTGGGAACAGATAGAGTACATTCTGTAGTTTGCCCCAGGTGCAATTTCCCATAAATGCCCACAGTCCACCGATGTCTTTCTCAAGAACAAATCCCTGCCAGGTGCAGGGGTGCAACTACAGTAACTCAGGTCCGTTTTGACTAAGAATAAACTGTTTAAGTGGCTAACATTACATTATCATCAAAGTCTTAATATTTTTCCATTTTGCCATATCAGTCATTTGGTGGCCAACTTGTAATATCCTGACGGCCCACCAGTAGATTTTGTCTCGCCCCACTCGGTTGTAATTGGATTTCCCTGCCCCCGAAGTTGTGGGGCACCAATCAGGGCCCAGTATTCAAATATGGGGCTGGATTTTTTTTATTCGCCCCTTGGAAATGCAGGTTCTACACAGACATTCCAGACCTATGCAGTGAAATTAGTCTGACCATGCCAGGCTAGAGCCCCAGCCCATAGGTTGGAAATGGCTGCCATATATACCACACTCTCACAAGAGTCTCATATGGGTCATTGGAACGGGTCAGACAGCTCGTTGAAACAAACCTGTGACTAATAAGGAGTTTAAAGGTCAGCTGGGAAGAAACAAGCCTCCGCAGCACACTCGGCATCGCCGTCATCCTCCTCTTCTTCAGGGATGTTCTCAGGCTCCCATGTAAAAACATCCGAAGTGTCTGTGAATGAACCAGATCGGGACCGTTCCATCCCCCATGGACACAAAGCATCGCGTCGACCTAGGGGCAAGTTGCCATTCGACTCTTCGTCACGCTGCGCATTGCCTTCTACAGGTACTTCTTCAGTGGAGAGATGATGTTGCAAGTTCCCTGTGACTGCATCTTTTTCACTATTGGGAGGGTCAATCTTGATTTCTGTTGAGTTTGGTGCAGCCTCAGATTCCTCCCAAGGACAAACATTTGTTTTAGTGCTGTCCTCATTTCCCGGTGATGTGCCATCTTGCATTTTGAGAGTTGTTGGCTCCCCTGTTTCCCACGGACAAACATTTTCTTTAGTGTCGTCCTGATGTTTGAGACTTTTTGTCTCCACTGTTTCCCATGGACAAGCTTCTCCCTGTGTGCCGTGCTGCACTGTGGCATCGTTAGACTCATCCGTCTCCCACGGACAAACACCTGCCTTTTTTATAGTCTCTGGTTCTGCTGTCTCCCAAGGACAAACGTTTGCTTTCGCTGTGTCGTCTTGCATTTTGATTGTATCTGTGCTTGTGGCGGATGTCATTTTCTCTGATTCTTGTTCTCCAGTTTCCCAAGGACAAACACCTGCCTTTTTTATAGTCTCTGGTTCTGCTGTCTCCCAAGGACAAACATTTGCTTTCGCTGTGTCGTCTTGCATTTTGATTGTATCTGTGCTCCTGGAGGCTGACATTTTCTCTGGTTCTGGTTCTCCGGTTTCCCAAGGACAAACACCTGCCTTTTTTATAGTCTCTGGTTCTGCTGTCTCCCAAGGACAAACGTTTGCTTTCGCTGTGTCGTCTTGCATTTTGATTGTATCTGTGCTCCTGGAGGCTGACACTTTCTCTGGTTCTGGTTCTCCGGTTTCCCAAGGACAAACACCTGCCTTTTTTATAGTCTCTGGTTCTGCTGTCTCCCAAGGACAAACGTTTGCTTTCGCTGTGTCGTCTTGCATTTTGATTGTATCTGTGCTCCTGGAGGCTGACACTTTCTCTGGTTCTGGTTCTCCGGTTATCCAAGGACAGACGTCTGCCTTGACGCCACTGTCTTGTTCTTTTGTCGTTTCCAGTCGTATTGACACAATCTGAGGAACCGCAGTTTTGTCAGGCTGCTCAGTGTCCCAAGGACAAATGTTCAGTCTGGGGCTGTCGTTATCCGCTGTAGGTGCGGATAGAGTGTTCCATGGACAAATATCTACCTTTAAGGTAATAGACCCATGTGAAGATGATTCTATGGGTGGCTCTGCCTCTTCCCATGGGCAAACGTCTGTCACGATTTTAGGCGGTTCAGGGAACTCCCATGGGCAACTTTCTGATGACTTGCGTTGAGTTGACACATTAGATTGAACCATCTGTGATCTATTGGTCTCTAAAGGGTTCACATTTTGATATATAGCCTCACTGCCTTCCACCTCCCATGGGCAAACATTAGCATTTGCATTGTCTTGTCTCACTGAAAGCTGTGTTGCTACATGAAATAATGACTGCTTCCTCTGTTGTAGCTCTCTGGATACTGGGATGTTTGAAGTTGCAGGAGTATCCTGTGTGTCCCATGGGCACACGTCAGCACCACCACTGTCCTGGCCTGGCGTTTCCTCTACTTCCCAAGGGCAGATATTAGGTTTGGACTCACTCTGTGGTGCTTCCCATGGACACACATTTGCTTGAGAATTAACAGCACCGTGTGCATATCGACCACTGCCTGTCCTGTGGGTGGAAGGAGTTCTAGAGGTGAAACCTCCAGTTTCCCAAGAACTGTGACTATGATTACTGTTTTGCCTTTGCATGTTGTGTCTTGGGCTTCTATCTGTAGAATCAGTAGATGACATTCTGATTGCATGTTGCTTCTGAAGCAATGGTTTTCCATCAATTGAAGTGATACTTTTTCTCTGTAGGAACCTCCTTTCCACACTTGGATTTCGACTAGGTATGGGGGACTTAGACGACGATATGGAAGCAGTTCTCTCTCTCGTTTCACTCTCGTGGCTCTTTTGAGAAATAGAGTCATCCTTTAATTTCGTACTGCCTCCCTTAGGTATCTCCTTAACCTTTACATCCAGAGATACTTGCTTGAATGCTTTCACTGAGAGCCACTTTTGAGTGCTGGTTCTTAAGGAGAGACCACGCGGACCCTTAGCCATTGCTATTTTTGACATCGGAGAAACTGGTGCACTCATGGAGACTGGAACCTGCAGGGGTTCGCTTTCTACAGGCTTTGGTGGTGGCGGCGGTGGGGCATATTCCCAGGGACATATCAGTTTGGCTGCACTTGGCTGCAAGTCTACAGCGGCCTCATCCCAAGGGCAAACATCACCCTTGTCAATTGACTGTGATGCCTTGATGGCACCTATCGTCTGGTCTTTGATGTTGGCCTCTGGACTGGCCTTTGTCACCAATGAGCCTGCTCTGTCAACCTTAGGTATATCAACCTTAGGGGGGGGTATATCAACCTTAGGGGGGGGTATATCCACCAATGAGGGGGTAGATTTCAGACTCAAGGACTTCTGAAGTTTGTACTGATCAGGATGCAAGAGATTGTTATCAATGGTCAGATTTTGTGCACTGAGAGACTTGGAGACCCCCGGTGGGATGTCCAAGGAGTCTGTCATCGATCGTTGAGAATTTCTTTTGGTGATTGCGTTCAACATAGAGTCACGCAAAGAAGGGTTTCTCTCCACAACATGGTCATGGTCACTTTGGGATATATGCACCGGTGAGCTAGATTCCCTGTAATTGATACTAAGGGTTGAACCCCTCCTAGAAGAATCAGTATATTGAACAAAGCTAGAATCCCTGTAATTGATACTAAGGGTTGAACCCCTCCTAGAAGAATCAGTATGAATGGTTGAACCCCTCCTAGCAGATTCAGTATAATGAACACTTCTCCTCATTTTATCTTCACGACTGCTACTGCATTGTCGGCTCAGGGGCGAAGCTATGCTTTTAATTATGGACAGGCATCGAGAGGCTTGCTTCTTCAGCAGGTGAGGGTTGTTAGACATCATCTTCTTGGTCTTGTTGACCTCGAGCTGGGAATATAGTTGCCTCAGCTCTTCCTGGTGAAGTTGAAGAGGGGATAAAATGTATGGAGGCATTGGGGAAAGGGTATAAGTAAAGGTGAGCATATAGGACATGAGAAAGGGATATGGGGTGGAGAAAACAAATTGGTCATAATATGTATTTGTATAAGGACAAATGAATGAAAATGCATGCGTGTTCAATCATGTTTTATATGCTGAAAATTTGAGTTAATATAAAGTCATTATTTAGTACGTGCTTTGGTGATGTATAGCTAAAATTGTGGGATGTTTATTTAGTTTTACCAGTGTTTCTTTTTTATTTCAGAACTTCCTTTGGTTATTTATGCTGCATGCAAATTGATGGCATAGCTCATGGGGGGAGGGTTGGAGATTTTACCCGAATATCATCTGGGTCCAAACTGGGGTCACTATAAGCAGAGCAGAAGCTGTTGTTGAATCCGGAGCGGCGCAGGTCCACTTCATCTTCATACACCTCTGCTGCTATCTCCTCTCTCTTTGGCTTGGTCACATGAAGAAACTGCAGTATACAGACACAAATATAACATTATGTAATCAGTGGGTGCCCCTCACTTCACACAAGTGTGATTTTTTTTTAAAGGCGCCCCTCAAAAAAACATGTGCCATTACCTATTCATAATTTCTGGTATCTACACATTTCACCTGACATGTGCACAATGCTCTTACACTTACTCAATACTTCAATACAACATAGTCAATACACTTTCATGTCAGGAAGATAGATTCAAAATCTCGAAATACCTTGGGAACGAAGAGAAGGGCAAGGGTCACAGTAATGGTGACATGTGTGTGTGTAAAAAACAGCAACAGCGTCCAGTCAGGGTGAAGAGAAGGTAAGAAAAACCTGAAAGAGACAGAACAAACTTTACTTTACCTTACTGCCAGCAATGTTCCAAAGCATAAGGTCGTTTTTGAGGGGCACTACCCCCTCCAACACCTGGCGTTGTGTGTTCCCCCGGCTTTGTGTGTGTTCCCCCCTCCCCGTGACGTCATTTGGCAGCCTAATCTATGGACTTCTTTACTATAACGTTGTGGGTGCCCCCCAAAGGCGCCCCTCACTTCACACTTCACACTTCTTTGAGGGGAGCTAGAAGATTACGTCATATGGCAGCCAAGTCTATGGGATCTTTAATGTTTGTTTAGGGCACTTACAGTATGACATAAATCATTTGCCAGGCAAGTCTATGGACTTTGAGGATATTACAATGTTTGATAGAGCACTTTAGAGTCAGCCAGGTCTATGGACTGTAATGTTTGTTTAGAGCACCGTATGACGTAAATTGTTTGTCAGCCAAGTCTATGGACTTTTGTTTAGGGCCCTGACATAAGACATCATGTGGCCGATATAAATACAGTGGGCATCACTCACTTCACACACAAGTGTGATTTTTGAGGGGCACTACCCCCTCCATACAGCTTTTGTCCCCACATGTCTCAATTATTTGCCATTTACAATGAAATGAGAAATTGGGTCAAATGTCCACCAAATATGACTTAAATCTTGTCCCCACACGTCTCATATTTGCCATTGACATATCTGCCCATCCAACCAATAAGTCTGAGCCATAGTGTTGGGGGCTTTGTCAGAGTACCCATTGTACCTGTCTGTCTGTCTGTCTGTCTGTCTGTCTGTCTGTCTGTCTGTCTGTCTGTCTGTCTGTCTGTCTGTCTGTCTGTCTGTCTGTCTGTCTGTCTGTCTCTCAATTTATGCCCATATGGAGATCTATGTATCTGTCAGTCCTTTTATGCCCACATATGGGCATTTCGTTTGGGGTCGGTGGTTCTGGGCACTAGATATACAAACTTCTGTACAGCAGGCGCCGTTGAAGTCGTCAGTCCCATATGCACATGACCATCCTGGTCTGGTGTGCACTGTGCAATCAATCAATCAGAACAGAGATAAAGGTACTTGCTGAATGTATGACCCTGTACTTGTTTACAAATAAGTGTAATGTAGGTTTGTGAAAGCGTCTTCTTTCCCCCTTTTCCCTTCAGAGCTGCCCAAATGTTCGTCTTTTTTGTTTTTTCTTTGCTCCAAAGAAAAATAAAATGTTGTAACTTTGGTCACCATTGAGAACATGGGAAATATATCTTTATATATATATATATGATTGTAATGCCTTGATCTCATGATGTAGTTGTTCATTATGCTTGTACACGATGACCAAAATAAAAACATAATTAAAAAAAAAAAGAACAGAGATAAAGGTAGTGCTGGCCGGCTGCTTACCGGAGAAGGTGAAACATGGAGGAGAGCAGCAGCTCATTGTGGACGGCATAGCTCATGTACCGAGGCTCGTGGAAGGCTGAAGGGACTGGCTTGACAGCATTGCACAGGGAGCTGCCCCAGCACAGCAACAATAACTCAGCTGTGGCATAAAAAGGACACACACACCATTCATCTCATCAATGGTATGGAAAAGATCGCGAGGACTCAGAGTACAAGAAAATACATAAAATCATGGGAGAAAATATGATAGCATGTTAAGTGGGCATTGCACAATACCTGTACATTATTTTTCAGTGCCTGCATGAGCATGGTTCCATTTTTTTAGGTTCAGCATTAGAGTTCATTTCTCTACTTGACACTTTACAGTATTCTAAATTACCTCCTGAATGATGAGTTAAATGTTATTTGTTTTTTTTGTGATTAGTATTTTATTGGATTTCTTTTTCAGACACAAACACCCACAATACCAGTAACAACAATACAGAACAAACAACGAAGAAAAATAAAATTAAAAAAAGGGTTTGACACTAATTGACAGTCACAGTAAAAAAAACAAAAAAAAACACAACTAGTTAAATGTTATTTGTAACAAGCACTTGGAATTGTACGAGTGAATGTAATGCCTCAGCATTATACATTCAGTTTGACTCTGTTAGATATATATTGTGAAAATCACACAAAAAAACACGCTCAACAACGACTCACGTTACGAGATGTTGTAGATTGTCTATTTTCAAAAAGTATACTGTATTAAAAATTGTCACTTCACTGTCATCTGGGGACCCCCCAAAATCGTGGGAGGAAATCGGTTATCCCAGAGGAAGTCCAAGTGAACACTGGACAAACTCCACACAAAAACTGTCAGATTTTAGACCTGAGGACGATTTTGAAAAGGCCTTTTAAAACATAGGCTATAGCTAGCAGTTTTATAAGACACCCTAAACCAAGGGTAGGCAACTACATTTCTCCTCGGGCCAATCTCTCCATGACTTTATATGGAGTATCAGTATATTATAATAAGTAGGCTATAATAAAACTTATTTAGGTGGGGATAGTTTCTCTATTTGGATAAAAAATTAAAAAAAACAAAAAAATAAATAACTACCGGTAATCATATTCTCCAAATTATCTCATGGGCCAGCTATTATTTCTGGAGGGGTCCGTTTTGGCCTGCCGGCCACCTGTTGCCTACCCTTGCCATAAACCCTGAGGTCTTTCTGAGAAAATTCACAGGAAAAAGTACAGGAAAAGTACAGAAAAAGACTACACAAGGAGAAGCCGGCTTCAGAGATAAACTAGATAAAGTGCCACCAGGCCAGGTCAGGTTGTGGCCTCCTGGTGGCATAATAATAGGACAATGTGAAAAGGGTGCCATTTCTTCTTACGCCTTGGATAGCAATTGGATGATTTGAGGCATTTTGTTCCAAAAATGTGTTTTGCAAAAATCTACCTGTTTGTGGCGCTATAACAGGTCAATGTGAAAAGGGTGGGATATATTCCTCAGTTTAGTAGGAAAGTCTGTGAAAGATTTCACGTAAATTGCACACTGCGTTAATGAGTTGAGGCTTTTTGTTCAAAACGGGCCAATCCTGCAAACTTTGAAAGCCAATATTAGCCAATTAGGATGGAATATGAAATATCGGACAGATCCGTCTTGAACACATGATGTGTAACGATTTGCGGGATTTTTGGACAGAATCCAAGTGTGGAAAGGAGGTACCTACAGAGAAAAAGTATCACTTCAATTGATGGGAAACCATTACTCTAGAAGTAATTGTTGCAACATGCAATCAGAATTGATTCTACAGATAGAAGCCCGAGACACAACATGCCATCAAGGCTAAACAGTAATCATAGTCACAGTTCTTGGGGAACTGGAGGTATCACCTCTAGAACTCCTTCCACCCACAGGACAGGCAGTGGTCGATATGCACACGGTGCTGGTAATTCGTTGGCATCCAGGGAGTGTGTGTGCAAAATTTGGCATCGACCGGGTTAAGGGGCAAGTAATGTGGTCTTGGCAGCTGGTCTAAATGGGTTAAACCAGGGCTGTGATGCAACAGTGCTAACCCACTGTCTGTGTCACCCATTACAGTAGGTCTTACACATGTTGATAATCTAAATCAAGGGTCTTCAACAGGTGGTCCTGGACCCCTACTAGGGGGTCCTCAGAGTTACTTTGGGGGGGACACCAAATCTTTACTATTAACCACTTTTCTGAGGGGAACATTAGCTAAAAATAGCAGAACTACTAAGCTCACCACGTCTCGCTGCGAGAAAAAAGATGTTTGGTGTAGTAGTACTAAGGCAGGGGTTCTCAACGTTTTGGGCTGGGGGACCCCCGGTAAATTCTCGCGACCCCCAGCCAGCCCCCCTCCCCACCCCAATACAAACTGACCGCTACAATAACCTTAATAATAAAGAAAATACATCATAAAAAAATACTGAAACCAGATATAATCATTAAGGATTATGCATGTACTATGTGCAAGCATGCATGTAAACTCTTCATTTCCATTTTCCAGTTGCAATGGTCTAAATTCATCACAACACAAAGTCTCAGCTTAGTTTCCTAAGAGTTAATTCATGTAGCCACTCACCCACGGCCATCATGTCGTCCCAACGGTCCACGTAACAGGAGAGGAAACCCAGGCCGTCCGACGTGGTGGTGGTCACAAACACTGGGATGTTTCGCTCCCGGTTCTGCATAACACACACTGTCCACGCACACAGGAACCAGATGACCGTCACCAGCATCACTCCCAGCATCCTGAGCAGATGTATGCTGGACAGGTACGGCGCCCTTTGAGCTGTGCGCGAGAGGAACACCCTCAGCACCCTGAGGAGACACGCAAATCTATCAGCTTTTGATCAACATGCAGGCACAGACAGACAGACAGACAGACAGACAGACAGACAGACAGACAGACAGACAGACAGACAGACAGACAGACAGACAGACAGACAGACAGACAGACAGACAGACAGACTATTGATCTCGCAGGGGGAAATCAGTCACCAAGAGGCAGCACAGCATTTAGGTGGTCTTTACAAGAGAACGGTGTTCATAGGAAACGGCAAAATAAAGTATCGTTTGCTGGGGTCCCTTTAAACGAGAACGGCGTTTTCAGGAGGTGAAAACGCAACAAAGTGAAACCACCTCCCAGAGTGGAAATCTTTGAGAACGCCGTTTCCTCCCGTCTCCATGTAAACAGGCAAAACGGCGAATCCGCAAAACGTATGACATCACGGCTCACGTTGGCTCACAACGCATATGTTTATTATGGAGTTCCTACAATGAACAAGCCTCCCTCCTAAGCGCCGCTCATCAGCGATGGTGAATGTAAAACCATGATGTAAATGAAATGCCTTGTGATAGGTGGCAGCAGCGTATGTAGCCTAATGTACTATAAAATATATAACCATCCCGTAGCGCGCTCTGCCTGCATGCTCTGGGCTGCCTGACAGCCTGTGTGTCACTCGATGCGTTATAGAAAGCAGGCCACAACCCCGTTGTGGTGTGGAAGCGTCATTCAAAACCCTGATAGGGTTGCGTGAAGGGGAGGGCAACCTGGTTCTTCTTCTTGTACGTGGGTGACTGGTCTATCTGGCAGCCCGTTACCGCCACCTAGCGACATTATAGCGTTTTCATAAAGTGTGCGTTCTTGTGTAAAGGGTCAATAAAAAATGAGAACGCAACGGGATTTTGCCGTTTTATCTGGAGACGGACGCCGTCTAAAAGAGGCCTCAGAGTTACAGGAACAGAGTAACAAAAGTAGGCCTACTGTCTATCGGTTACAGCAGTACAAAGGGAAGAAATATCATCAATGATGAACAGCACCGACCATGTAACTGCAATGTCCCTGTTTGTTCCCAGGTGGTTTTTAGTTTTGACGAATATCAATATAATATATACAATCAGCTTTTAGCAGCAAGGTTTGATAAAAATTGACAGAGGGAAAAAAATAAATAATAATTGGATGAATATTAAAAGTAAATATTAGTATAAATAAATATTAATATGACATTAATATGACAAACTTAATTAACTGACCGGTACAATTTCAGCGTCACTGTTCCATAGACAATGGAGAAGCCCAACATTCGCATCCAGCGAAGGAGGATACACCGGAAAGTACTGGGTTTGAAGTATAAAATGAACACCTTGGAAGGGAAAGAGAGACATGAGTCAAACAAGGAAATAATCAATACATTTATGTACCCTTGCAATGAACAGGACAGCCTACAGATCAGTCCCTCCATGTTTTATGAGAATCTTCTTATCTGTTTTCAAATGATTGTCTACAAAACAAACACAAAAATATGTGGCGGTTCTTGTATCCTTGTATTTGTTTTACTAAGGATAAGGTTAGAAATAAGTTCAGGGTTAGACTAATTACATTGCTGTGGGCATGCAGCGTAGCAAGCAGCAAAGAGCATAGATTACAATACACTGCCACATGTTGCTGGGTTTGTTGAATTAATTGATTCATCTATTGAGGAACCACTTTATAATGTTCAAATGAAAAAGGATATATAGATATACAGTGTAATTTTTTAATGACAGTATCTATCCAAAAGGAGATGTCCACGTGATTGTGTGTAGATCAAGGGACCTGAAAACTAGAAAGGTCAGTATAGTAACCCCAGTGAAATGAGATGAGATCTAGAACCCCACATCGTCATAATGCAACACATTGTGAGTTTGTAGATCGCTTCTGCAAGTTTTGCAATTATTTGACTTTTTTTTAATAGTTTTGCCTACAATGACATGCCCAAAAATAGGGTTAATGTGGTTAAAATTAGTTAGCTAGGCCTACTAGCCAGCTGGGAAGAAGAGAGCAGTGATGAGGCACCAGGCTCATGCCCATGCCTGGCTGCAATAAATCATCCCAGTGTTTAGAATTGATAATAAGATGCGTGGCTAGAAGAGGGAGGCGAACAGAGCGAGAGCGTTAACATGTAAATGCATCAAATCCATCGAACGGAATGCCGTGCTCCATTAGATCAATATGATTGATGACCTCCAAGGCCCCTGCACACCATAAGCACCAGTATCAGCAGACCTGGGCAACCTCAATCAATGCTTTTAGATAGATGGATGAAAATTGATGGCCGACTTTCGCAAGCGGTTCTGCGATTGGTATAATGAATCTGCGGATTGATTCTCACATTTAACCAATGACATGTTATGAAAGGAATGGCTTGTCCTACCCGGCAGCAGGCACCACCCCCATCACCACATAAATACCTTCTTTAAGCTCATTCGTACTTTGGCGCATGATGGTGTCGCGCGTCGAAAATAGCCGACCTACAAGCTCCCACCATGAGCTTGTAGGTTGACTACTTTTCGGTGCGCAACACCGTCCTGCGACAGAGCATAGATTTGGCTTTACACACCACCACACAAACCCTCCCCAACCACTCCCAGTTCTCTCTAAACCATCCATTATGATATAATAATCCCTGGCACTGTGCAGTGATCTGAAAAGAGCTCTAATCTCATACCCTCACTCACTCACTTAAGCCTGATTTATACTTTATTGTACGACAGTTTCCTTGCACCGAAAATAGTCTACGTGCCCAACAGGGAGCTTGTAGATCTGCTATTTTCGGAGTATAAATAAAGCATTACTCACTTACTCACCGGGAAGTAGAGCAGCAGAGAGCCAAAAAGGATCGTCTCCAACAGCAGCAGACCTGAAGCCCGTATCCTCTTTGGAAAACAAGGTGGAGTAGTTGGTTGGAAGGGGGGTTGGGGGGTAATTGAGGTTAGAGATTGTGGAATAAAACCCAGTTAGACAGACAGAGGGAGTGAGTGAGTGAGTGGAACAGACAACAGAGAGGAGAGAGAATGGATATTGACGTTAGAATCATCATTGCAATTATGTGACTTATGTTACTTATTCATTATCAGCATACCGTAATTGCTTTCGCACCACTAGTTCTCAACGTGGGTCCCGGGACCCCCATGTCCCTGTTCCAGAGATTTAAACATTTTATCAAATGGAGATCCATGGCCTAATTATGATCAAACTAGTGGGTTTGGAAATCAAAAGGTTGTTATTCACTGGATTACACAGCCGTTGCCTCGGCAATACTACTGAATTATATGATGGCAATTTAAGAGAGATCACAGACAGTGCTATATTTGAGCAATTTCACAGTGGTTGGTATAATCTAAGTATTGCACCATAGTCTAGCATTCAAGGTTAAAGGTTCAAGTTTATTTAGTGTCCTCGAAGGGCAAATTGGGTTGCAGCGGCATAGACAGACATCAGTACATCAAACAATACAATAAAAATGTAATAAAAATAAAAACATACTACAGTACACAGAGACTGATACTGTCAAAGAATGCTGTGATGTAATAAATGCTCTACCATGTAATAATGATGATAGAATAATAATAGATTCAGGTTCGGTTACTAAGGTGTTTAAAGCTATGCAGACTAACAAAGCAACAGGACCGGATGGAATGTGTGCCTTCATCCTGAAAACATGTGTGGAGGAACTAACTCCTGCAGTGCCGTCGCTACCTATACGTGCAATACGCACTGCGAGTAGGGCAACACGCCAAGGGGGGCAACAAAATGTGCCAAGCCGACCCTCAAAATAACAAATTTCAACGAGCGGCCGTGTGTGCATCCTCACAAACAGCGAAAATAGCCGATCTGGATGAGGAATAGCAGCGCTCTCGTCGGGAGGGGGGCAGCACAAATATACGAGTAGGGCAACCAGTAGGTCAGCTACGTCCCTGAACTCCTGCATGGCATTGTCTTTTTCAGGTATCGATCAACACCCATACAGTGACAGAATTCTGGGGAAATAATCGATTATAGTTCCAGTCCCCAAAAAGCCCTGTCCTCAAGAGAATAATGACTATAGGCCAGTAGCATTAACCTCCAACGTGGTTAAATCCCTGGAGAGAATCCTAACTGAGGAGCTCCGAAAAGAAACAGAGTGATCACTAGGATCCACATCAATTTGCCTATGCATAGGATTTCCATTGGCCATTACAATAAGGATGAATGAATAATGATTTTTACAACTTGCAGCATTTAAAGCACGCAAGTTGCAAGGACTTTTGAATGTTCTGCAATGCATTTCTAAACCAAGATGATCGCTCTAAAAATTTGAAATAACTATGTTATTGATTGTAGCTGAAAACTGTTTGAGTGTAAAACAAAGTATAATTTCAGTGAGGAGTGACCATCACACTAAAATGACTGAACAGATAAGATTTCTGATGATGCATTGGTTTGGCATATAGAATCAAATAGTCTGCTGCATTATGAGAAATGTGTCACGGTGGGACTCAGAAGTAGGACCCAAAATGCAGAACAGACTGGTCAAAGGCAGGAGGTCAAATGCAGAGGTATTTATTCACCCAAAACTCAGGATAACATAGAATACACACAGGACTGGGAACACTACTTCCACTACTAGTTCCATAACAACTATCTATACTCAAGCAGGGCCAGGGAACATAAAGGAACTGAGGGTTTAGACCATAGAGTATATAAAAGGATAGAGACTGAACTGGCGCGAAGCTCCGCCCCCCCAGCTATTCATGTCAGTGGAAGTTGCTCAGTGGCGTTTTGAAGCACCCGGAAGACTGCCGGAAGTACCGTCTCAGAACGTCTACTTCCGCATTTCACCACCAAATTTTGGTGGTCAAATGCGGAAGTGCAACCGAGCGCTCAATGTTAAAGCCCAGCTGCACGGGGTTTCCCGGACATGAATCCACGGGTCCGCCTGTAGTCCCTCCTCCTACCACTAGGGCCCAGAGCTTCAACGTTGAATAGCCTCACTGGCCCCTTGGTTTAGACACAGGGATCACAATACACAGGTGAACAGAACAAACAATCAAGACTGGGATTGGCTGGGAGACAGGACACAGGTGGAGAAAACTAGTAATCACAGGGAGGTGAGACAAGACAGGCAAACACCACTAGGCAGAACAGGAAACACTAGGGCATCACTACATAATAAAAGTACACAGATTATAGTTCATGACAGATTGACAGTGCAGTTTGTGACAGTACCTCCCCCCAAGGGATGGGTTCCAAACATCCCCAAAAAAGTTGTCGGAACACCAAGCAGGGTGGGTGGAAGGGGGTTGGAAAGGAGGGAAACAGGGGCACAAAACTAACATAGGACTGGCTGGACAAAAAGAGATAAATAAACAGATCTACAAGCTCTAAACAAGTAGTAACAAAACACTGGACTGGCTTTTGGCAGGGCAAAACAAGGAGTCACACAGAAAGAAAGGCAGGTGGGAACACGCAGACAAGCACACAGACAAACAGACAGGCACAAACTGAGACAAACCAAGAGACAGGCAAATAAACTGACAAACGGACAGACAGGCAGACAAACATGCAGTCTGACAGGTGGGTAAACAGATTAGGGGGACTAAAACACTGGGGAGCAGACAAACGCACAAGCATACTGGCAGACAGACACGCAGACACACAAACCAGGAGACTGGTGGACAGACAGACTGGGAGAGTAGTCAACGGGATGGTTGGTGGACCAACCGAGGGACAAGGAGTTCCAGAGCCGTGCAGAGGGGGCTGTGGAGAGGCAACAGTCTGTGGAAAATGAGGGCCAGAGACCTGGGGAACAAAGGGCCTGGCGGATGGAAAAAACAGTCTGCTGGGAAACAGGAGGAGGAGGGGGGCTTGGTTCAGACCGATGGTCATGGACGGAGACAGATATCTGGCATGTGATAGGTGGCAATTCAGAATGTTCTGGAAGGGTGTCAGCAAAGAAAGCTAACCGGGCCTCAGGCAAGCTGTCGGCTGAGGAGGGCGCAGGTAGCAGCAGAGGAGCCTCTGTAGCGTTGGACGGAAGCACAGTCTCAGTAGTGCTGAGCTGCGGCGGCGGAGGCTCTGTGGTGCTGAGCTGCAGCATCTGGGGTGTACTGCACCCCTTGCAACCAGTATGCTCCCATCCTGCCCCTGAGAAGACCCAGCCCATGATGGACCTGCTCAGCTATTTCCAGAGCAGGGTCAAGATCCCTGTCTATTCGGACCCATATTCTGAAGACGACCCATATCTAGGCACCAGCTTGGCTCTTGGAGGTCCTCGTGGGGCTGGTGCTCAAAACATTGCTTTGGGTCGTGTTGCAATTGTTCTCCCAGTGTCCCTCCGAAGCCTCGTAAGAGGTCTGGTCGCCGCCGCTTAGACAGTATTTGGTTTAGACTACTCATTGGTTAGACCAGTCATTAGTCCTACAACTACAATCTATCTCAAACCCTAACCTCCCACAGGGCAGCACACCTAAACCTAACCTTAACCCATGTCTAACCAATGACTAGTCTAGACTAGTAAACGAAGTACTGCACCCCAAACAATCAACACTGGGATTGGCTGGGAGACTAACAGGACACAGGTGGAGAAAACTAGTAATCACAGGGAGGTGAGACGGGTGACACCACTAGGGTGACAGGAAAACACCACTAGGCAGAACAGGAACCACTAGGGCTGCGGGCATCACTACATAATAAAAGTACACAGTACACAGATTATAGTTCATGACAGATTGACAGTACAGTTCGTGACAGTATGTCCATTTGGTGTACAGTATGTGGCCCATGGTGACATCGGCCAATTCTGGATTAAAAGCGTCTAATATTAGTTATGCCCCAAAATCTATAAATCTCACACACTAGCAGCCGGCGGTTCCACGTGCCGCACCTGCCCCTCAAAATGTCTGTGCACACCACTGGGGACAACAATATGAGAATGTGTACAGTCTCACTACATTTTGGCAGTATTATACATGACTATTACTTTTTATTGAAAATATTGAAACTACTGTTGGTTGCTGCATGGCTTGTTGATCTCTCTCTCTCTCTCTCTCTCTCTCTCTCTCTCTCTCTCTCTCTCTCTCTCTCTCATATAATATACTAGAATTTCGCGGGCCTTCGGCCCGCTCATCCCAGAGTTGCGTTGCCCCGCGTTGCGATACAGAAGTCCACAGTGACACGCGTTGTATGCAGCTGTTTTGTGTTGTAGCGCGTGCGCTCGTGTGCGTGTAGTGTTGGTGTTGTTGTTCTTATCTTATCCATATATGCGCCTTGGTTCGTCCCGTTTGTTCCACGGCAGGTGTCGACGCAGTCGTTCGCGCAATGTTCGTGTTTGCATGATTTTAACTGTGTATGTAATCGCGGCGCTCTCCATCCAAGTTAGAATCAGTGTGCGGTGTGTTGTTGTTGTTCTTCTTCTACTTTTGTTTTCCGGCAGGCTGTTCAATGTGTGTGTGTGTGCGTGTGTGTTGACATGTAGTAACGGATGGGTATTATTATTATTTGTTGTATTTTCACATCAAAGAAAGTTAATGTAAATGAAAATAAGCAGACATGAAACAGCTTTTTACTGTTTTTGTTTACTTACAATAAATTACTGTTTTTGGAGAGCAAAAGATGTTGAGAATGGAGCAGAACATACTGTAGTATATTTTTTGGGGGACCTTGACTGCATTATAGTAGGGCTCCAATCTTTTGGATTGCGGATTGCAGTGACCCCACATTGTTTGTTCGGGAACAATATTTGTAGTTACAATGAGGGCGACATGAGGCGAAGGGAGAGAAACACTTCGCCTCTCTCCAGTCCGTGCGTATGGTGCTGGTACGGATCGCATCGCTGACTGACATAAACACACGGTTACAATTCATAGGCACTTCAATAAGAAAACTCAACTAATAACGCTTGTGTGTGTTAATCTGCCCGATGCTGACGTTAGTATATAATGTTTAGATTGTTTTCCTGGCTGAATAACAACGGATCGCATCGCTGACTGACATAAACACTCCAATGCAGAGGCACCCCGCACGCACGCACACACACACAGTCACACACACAGAGAGAATCCATGCGCCTCGGTGCGTCGCAGTTGTCATGTTTCCATTAATTAAACGGGTCGCGCAATTGTCGTGTTTACATTAATGAAACTGGTGGTGCAATTGTCGTGTTTGCATGAATTAAACGGTGTATGTATGTAATCGCGCCGCTGTCCATCCAAGTCCGAATGTGTGTGTGTGTGTGTGTGGGACTGTGTGTGTTGTGGAAGACGGGGAACAATGTTGCCAGGGTCGTGAATTGTAAGCGAGTTGTAGTGTGTGTAAGTAGCGTGGTGAAAGGCTTTGTTTCTGGGTCTGTTTGCTTGTTTCTGGGCCTGTTTTCATAGACCTGGCAACAGTGGCCCGTGTGTGTGTGAGTAGTGTTGTGTTCGTGTTGTTCTTCTAATGTGTGTGTGTGTGTAGCATGTAACTTCCGGTGTTGCAATCGGACGTAACAGAAAAACTCTTGTGGGTGACGTGGTTGGCTTTGAGCAAATGGGAGAGGGGATGTAGTGTT
Source organism: Electrona antarctica (assembly GCF_951216825.1). Classification (NCBI taxonomy): domain Eukaryota; kingdom Metazoa; phylum Chordata; class Actinopteri; order Myctophiformes; family Myctophidae; genus Electrona; species Electrona antarctica. The sequence continues at coordinate 35,029,078 of NC_136809.1, read as the reverse complement.
GCCAGGTCCGCGTATTGTAAGCGAGTGGTAGTGTGTGTAAGTAGCGTGTTGAATGGCATTATTTCTGGGCTTGTTTTCATAGACGTGGCAACAAATTAGGCGGGGGTGTCGGTGCTTGTGGCGTGTTTGTGTTTATTATTGATATTGATATTGTTTGTGAGTCTGGACGGGAGCCGGCTTTAGTGGTAGTGCAATGACAATTTTTACGCGGGTGGTGTTGAGTGTGGGCGTGCGGCGCGACATGAGGAGATAGCCGTGGATCGACGCGGAGGGTAAGTCTGTGACGTGTTAGTGTGTTGTTGCAGTGTGTGTTGCTCCTGCTTCGGCTTCGGCACCCAGCGTGTCAGTGGCGTAGTAGCTGGTGACTTTGGGTATTGGGTTGCGTACATGTTTTCAATTGTATAATAGATGAATAGCCAAATACACCTCACTCACCTTACTTTGCCGATGTTGATAGGCCGCCAGCATGCTGAGGAATACCAGGATCATGACGAAGCACTGGATGACCATCATCCAGACCCTGAGGAACCTGTTCTGTTGTGCCATGCACGGCGACCCGTCCTCGCAGCTCTTACATCCGGGCCAGCAGGGGAGGCAGACAGGCATGAGTGGGTAACAGATGTTGCTGCCACCCGTACCATTGGCACCGTTCCTAAAACCTGACACATATAATACATGGAAATGCATTGTTGATGTTCATGTACTAGTGTAACTATATGCTGTAGGTGTCATTAATGGTTATGTGGGAGGACTGTAAAATCCTTAAATGTGCACAAGAGAATGTAGATTGACACGATAATGGACATTTTAAGGACCTGCTGTATATTTATTTTTAACAGGCATAATGAAAGATGATAGTGTGTTTTGCTTTTAAACTTTACATTTTTAAATGTCTGCAAACATTACCAATTAAAAGTACTAACTATAACACACAAGTCTAAATGCCATGAAGGCTGTGCATATACACATACAGGCATACAGGGAACATACATTCAAATTGCCTTTTAGATATATTGTGTGGACCTAATGGAGGCATTAGAGGAAATACCACAGGGTCACCAAAATCAGTAGGTTTCATCCGCTGTGAAATTAAACATAAAATAGTATAGTGTATAGACAGTATAGTGAGTATAGGTTTCAAGACACTGTGGCTTGCTTTGGAAGTGTTTGATGGATGGACAGACGGACAGTTGCCATCCTTATATCCCGCCCCACCATTAGTGGGGATAAAAAATATTTAGCTGTTGAATAAAGTTTAATCTAATGATAATCTTCTATCGTGAGCAGTCAACACGGCTATTGTTTTCGTTATTCCAATTCCCTTTGAACATTAAACTATACAAATCACTGCCAACCCTAATAGTCTGTGGGTCTGTGGGTGTATATAACAATATGCCTATAGCAGATCTACAAGCTCATAGCTCAACGCGATTCCTGTTATGAACGATTCAAAATCGATTCATAATTTCCAAAAATCTTTTTTTTGTTTTTTTGTTACAGTTACAGTTACAGTTACAGGAGTTTTCACTACATGGTGTTTGTGATATGAAATGTAAGCTTACGCTAATCACAGTAAACATCATATCTTCAGTCATTTTCAAGTTACTGTAGTCACTTCAGTTCAAGACTGGAGTAGATTGTGATGAAATCCTATGTATTGAATCGAGAATCATTTTGAATAGAGAATCGTTTTGAATCTGGGAAAAAAAAATGCTTTTGAATTCGATTCAAATTCGATTTTGAATCAAATCGTGACCCCAATAATCGAAATCGAATCGAATCGTGGGACACCCAAAGAATCACAGCCCTAGTCATTATACTGCAACGACAAAGAACACAAACCTTTGCCAACTTCCCAGTTGCACAAACACAGCAAATTGTGGAGGAATCAAACCAAGTATCCACAGTGGTGAGCTACTACTTATATGTATTTGTTACCTCCTGATTGGGCCTTAAAGCAACAATAAAAGATGACCAGATTATCCAGATAAGAACAACCAAGGCTGAATTCTGGTCTCTCTGTTATAGAACGCGATTGCTCCTCTGTGCTGTGGGGTGGTTTGTATATATTGTTTTATCCCACGACCAGCTTAGGTGCAGGCATCTATTAAGGATGCCTCCCAAGTGTCTCCCTAGGGAGGTCCTTATTGCACGTCCCACTAGTAGGAGACTCCTGGGCAGACCAACGACCAGATGGGAGGAATACATCGCCACACTGGCCTTGGAACGCCTCGGGATCCCCCAGGAGAAAGTTGCTAATGTTGCTGTGGAGAGGGAAGAGCTCTCTGCTGGAACTGTTGCCCCCATGACCCGATTCCAGATAAGCGATTGAAGATGGACTACTCTCCCTCAACCAACCTGGGGAGAGCGCCGAACTGAGCTCATGCTTCCTAAAATGCACCATTTGCAATGCATGAGGAGTGAGC